>NW_007377759.1:90192-138208 GCF_000475195.1 Diaphorina citri
TATAAGAAATACACGGGGAACACGCTTTGAGGCCAGCAAAACTTTTCCTACGTTTAATATTTTCTCTCGCTTTTAGTTTTAATAATAATAATAATAATAATAATAATAATAATAATAATAATAATAATAATAATAATAATAATAATAATAATAATAATAATAATAATAATAATAATAATAATAATAATAATAATAATAATAATAATAATAATAATAATAATAATAATAATAATAATAATAATAATAATAATAATAATAATAATAATAATAATAATAATAATAATAATAATAATAATAATAATAATAATAATAATAATAATAATAATAATAATAATAATAATAATAATAATAATAATAATAATAATAATAATAATAATAATAATAATAATAATAATAATAATAATAATAATAATAATAATAATAATAATAATAATAATAATAATAATAATAATAATAATAATAATAATAATAATAATAATAATAATAATAATAATAATAATAATAATAATAATAATAATAATAATAATAATAATAATAATAATAATAATAATAATAATAATAATAATAATAATAATAATAATAATAATAATAATAATAATAATAATAATAATAATAATAATAATAATAATAATAATAATAATAATAATAATAATAATAATAATAATAATAATAATAATAATAATAATAATAATAATAATAATAATAATAATAATAATAATAATAATAATAATAATAATAATAATAATAATAATAATAATAATAATAATAATAATAATAATAATAATAATAATAATAATAATAATAATAATAATAATAATAATAATAATAATAATAATAATAATAATAATAATAATAATAATAATAATAATAATAATAATAATAATAATAATAATAATAATAATAATAATAATAATAATAATAATAATAATAATAATAATAATAATAATAATTGTGACTTATTAATTATACGTAATTGTAAGACAAATGTATCAATGTCATATTTACGTACGACCTTGACTCTGTTACTGCATTGTAGGTAAATGGTTTTGAATAATCGTATCATAATTGGACTACATTAAGAAGAACCATCCATAAGGGGAATTTTTTTAAAGGGGTTTGAGAGAGGGAAATGTAATTGCAAGGCCTTATCGTCCCGAAAATGAAGAGAGAAGGAAGACAGGATAGGAAGAAGCCAGCCGTTCCGAGAACGAACATTATCAAATCAGCATAAACTAAGCCCCGGGCGGGAATCGAACCCGCAGCCTAGCGCTTACAAGGCAGACGCGCTATCAACCAAGCTAACTAGGCTGACTATAAGGGAAATTGCCTTTTCCCTTGTTATTGGGAGTCGAACCCGGATTTCGACCCTAATTTATGACTGCATGTAAATCTCTCTGATTCAACAGTGAATAATTAGGAGAAATCTTCATCCAAAGTCATTTTTACATGTTAGTGGTTAAGTGATACAAGGGTAACATGCATTCCCTGACCTTCCGTCTAATTGCACTTTCCTTGGTTCTCTCTCTCTCTCTTTCTGTCCCTCTGTCTCTTATAATTATTTGTTATTAATTTGAATAATTAATAATAATTAGAGCAGGGTTGTCCAACCTTAGGGCACCCGAGGGCCGCAAGAGACCAAGGTAGAGAGTTGGCGGGCCGCAAAAACAACACAGCAACGAGTGTAAATGATAAAGGAAGTTTAAATGAAGGGCCAGCAGTAAGAACGGACTAACCCACAAAATCCGAATTTTTCGGTTTTTGGACTAAGTCACAGTCTGAAACGCACTTTATTCACTAGTAGAGGAACTGGTGTAATGTAATTATAATATAATTTTATTTTATTATGAAAACTTACCACATGATGACACTAGTGCGATTTCTGTGGACATTCTGTAGCTGACACAAGTGCGTGAATATCGACATTCACGTCTTCGGTACACAAACGTAGAAGGTGTGATAGGGACTCGTCCGTAAATTTGGCTCTTTGTTTGTTTTTCACAAAATTTTCATGCATTAATTATTTTATTTAGTATATTTACTGTTATTTCTCATTTTCGTTCATTTTTTTAGGTGGGCCTTCGCGGGCCGCAAAAATGAGCTCGCGGGCCGCGGGTTGGACAAGCCTGAATTAGAGGAAATGAAATGCATTCGGTAACGAATTAAAAAGGTCGTGGTTTGGCTTCAGATCTCCAAGGTTTGTTGTCCGGATTCCTAATGATCAAATTTCCTTTATGACTTTTGTCAAATTTCATCAGAATTTTGGACTTCCCAATTCTCAGCCTAGTTAGCATGAAGGTTAGCGCGTCTGCCTTGTAAGCGCTGGTACCTATGTGAATCTAATAGATATCGTATCCGGGCCGAACTTTATCCTTAACAAATGAGATTCTTTCTCTGAACTTCTGGCTTTCTCCCATCCTATCCTTCTCCTTTCGATTTCGGAACGATAAGACCAAGACCTCCGTTGTTACCTATACAGTTTTCTCTATCAAACCTCTTTAGAAAAATTAAAATAATAAACTCACACCGATCGGTGAAAATTAGTGTACCTACCTAAGATTTCGGATGCATCTCCTATAATCATAACAGTGATTCATGAGGGCAGAGTTGAATGCATCGTTGGCACTGGATATGAAATTATGATTTATGCTACTTTAATACTCTAATGCAACTGGAAATTTGAAACAAGAGTAGATACCTACCTACCATCAAAAGAAAATTCAATGATAATTGTATGTAAGTGGGTGCGTGGGTAAGCATAGGCGCATGTTTTTTTTAGATTTTTCAAGGGCAAATGTATGATAAGTCCCAGAATATAATTTATGAATTTATGATTCAGAAAATCAAATGTCAAATAAGAAGGTGATTTATTCATTCATAAGTGCATCTCTTTCCCGTTTGAACCTAACATACCTATTGACTTGGGAAAGGCCAGGGGAAACAGTTTTATTGTCCGTTGAATGCACCAGTTGGTGACGAAGTTACTTCAAAGTGATTCTTTGGAAAGGCTGCAGTAATTTGATTGAAGTTAAGCCGTACTTTGCGCGTGGTTGGTAGCTACAGTTTCAACCAATCAGATTGTTTAATCCAAGAGTTAAACCGAGTTGAAACTCTGATTGTGACCCCGGCCATGAGAGTAACTAATTTTTATTCATTCATAAGTAAGTGCATCTTATGAACAGTTTCCCCTTTGAATCTAACACCTATTGACTTGGGAAAGGCCAGGGGAAACAGTTTTATTGTCCGTTGAATGCACCAGTTGGTGGCGAAGTTACTTCATAGAGATTCTTTGGAAGGGCCGCAGTAATTTGATTGAAGTTAAGCCGTTGCGCGTGGTTGGTAGCTGCAGTTTCAACCAATCAGATTGATCAAAGGGTAAACCGAGTTGAAACTCTGATTGTGACCCCGGTCATGAGAGTAACTAATTTTATTATTATTTATCTACCGAACGTTCATGTAAATTATCCCTCCTTCCTTTTATTTCTCTCCCTATCCCTCCTTAGTCACCACAATTGTAGACAATTATGTCTACAGTTTAGACAAGGAGTAAAATCAGCAATAGAGGATGATTGTATATGTTTAAAAATAAATCATACATGATTTATTGAAAAAAAAAAAAAAAAAAAAAATAGAGCATTAGTCTGAGAAGAGAAGGAGAAGGAGGAGGAGACGAAGAAGGGGGGGGGAGAGGAGAAGAAGAAGGAGGAGGAGAAAAAGAGGAGGAAGAAGAAGATGAAGAGGAGAGGAAGAAAAAGACTGTTTAATTATTTCAATGGGAATAATACGAGTACCTATAGCCATCTGGAGGCTATTTAGGTGGTCATTTAGATGACTATCGAAAAGCAATTTGATGAATTTATTGGCATTTAGATTGGTATCAAAGATTCTTCAAATAATGAGGTAAGATGGTGACATCTTAATATGTCCGTTGTTGCGGTACTTATGTTACGATTTTTGCAGGGGCTTGGCCTGATGGAATGTACAGTCCAGGGCCCTATTTCATTAAACACGCCATCGGTGCTGCGGCACAGTAACTGTACATGTCTGACATCAGTATTCGTATCTCGTATTAGATTCATGGAGCTTATCACACCTTTGAGACCCTTGGTCTCTACACTTAAGCCTCTAATGGCCGTTCATACCATTGAGAGTTAACACAGTGTCAAGGATTTAGATCTTACCGGCGCGGTGCTGCGGCACAGTAACTGTACATGTCTGACATCAGTATTCGTATCTCGTATTAGATTCATGGAGCTTATCACTTATCACACCTTTGAGACCCTTGGTCTCTACACTTAAGCCTCTAATGGCCGTTCATACCATTGAGAGTTAACACAGTGTCAAGGGTTTTTCTGACGTCACCCATTTGATTTACACAGGCCATCATTTCTTGAACTCTGGCTGGATTAACTAAAAACTCTCTGTGGAAAGATCGGGCGTAAGTTGGGCATCAGTAAATAAAATCAGTTCTCCGTATAAAAATAATAATAATAAAATCGTTGTTGCTCGTGTGTGTGTTTGTTTATTTTATATTTATTTATTATTAGGTACCAATAGGTACATATGTAAAGAAATACATAATATATTGATTGATGTTTATATTAAGTAGGTATTAAGGTACGTACCTATTCTCAGAAAAGCATTACTTGGTACCTGATTGTTTCTGTCAAAATATAACAACATATTCCTCGTGTACGTAGTGACGTCAGAGTTATTCAATGAAACAGATGTAAAGGCTGTGATGGTCTCCAGCTAGGTTTAGCTGCCTCGTCCTGAATTGAAACATCAATCTCAGTGGTGCAGTGGTTAGCGCGGTGAACTTCGGATCTGGAGGTTGGTGGTTTGAGTCCAAGTCAAGTCATAAAATTTAGCGTAGTGCATTAAGCAGGGACCGATATTTGTGACAAGCATTTATGCTGAACACAATTAAAATTATTATTATTTTTTTTTAAACATTGATGTGCGAACAACCATTGTAACATAAGGAACCATTTTTTAACCGCCAGCAAGTTACGCTGGTCAGGGGTTCGCTGGTCTGCTACTTGTTTGGTCTGCTTCCGCTATCCAGTTAGATGATGGTCTGGTCCCTGTTTATATTCCTCCAGATAGGATTGCGTCCATTGCTTCTAAAACCAGTGGGTCAGGCAGGTGTAGAACTCACTCAGAAAAAAAGGGCTTGTAAGCCCGACCCAAAAGCCCGATCTCGCCAAAAACCTAATGAGAAAATTTCCTTAATGTATTGAACATTTCTGCTAACTTCTATCAAAGTCAGATAAACCGTTCCGTTCGAGAGTTATATTGCAACAACCTACGTAAAACTTGGAACCCATTTCCTTCGTTCATACGAAGATTGCTATAATAGGAGAGTACCAATTTTTACTTTCTTCTTCTTCCTCCTCCCTGGTCCTAATTTCTTGTTTTTCCCCAATTACCCTTTGGGCTGAAAATAGTTTAGCGAACATTATTTTAATAGTGCGTGCTATATTTTGATAATAGTGGGTTGGTTATGGGCCATATTTTGGGTTGACAATAGCATCGTTTTTGGCTTTGGCTTAATATGAATCATTTATTTTTGTCTCTGGGTGAGTAGGTTTTGGCCCGCGAATATTAGGGGACACCGGGTTAGAGTTTGGCTTAATTTGAGTAGTTTTTCTCGCATTGAGTGGGTGCATGTGCATGTTGGTAAACAATGGCTTGAGTACTGATGATGCGTATTGTCAAATAATATCCAGCGGAAATGATGCGTACATTATAAGAATAACAGTTAAGCATAACGTTAATAATACACGATACACGAGGTTGAATATGTTGTGGTAATTTCCACCAGGGGCAGAAAATATCCTACCATCGAACAGTGGCAGTTCGCTGTACAATAACAAGATAGAAGTCAGTGGAAACTGGATAAGCATGCATTCCTTAGACTCCTTAGCCTTAGGCACCATGGTGGCTGAGGTTAAGGAGATAAGCATGCATTCCTTAGACTCCTTAGCCACTCTATGCGTTATGCTCTCTGCTTCACACAATTTTGAGATTTATACTGCTAGGTTGAGAGTTGATTTTGAAAAGTTCAGTCAAAGAGGCAATGTATCTCCTCTACCTACTCTATGCGCTATGCTCTCTGCTCCACTCAATACCTACTCTATGCGTTATGCTCTCTGCTTCACACAATTTAGAGATTTATACTGCTAGGTTGAGAGTTGATTTTGAAAAGTTCAGTCAAAGAGGCAATGTATCTTCTATTATGGGAGCATTACCTCAAAAGAGTACAAGGAAGAAGTGTTTAATTCATTAGTTGAAATTTTCGCAAACCCCTGTATGAATGAGAGCGAACTGCCGAAGTAATGGCTGGTTTGCATGCTTATATCGTCTCGCTTGGCGGAAATTGTGTCAATGTAGAGAGAGTTCCTCTGTGAATGACGTACACGGAGTGACAGACGAATGGCTAGGGGTCTTCCTAGAAATATTGACGTATGATGAGCTGAAGCCGGGCTTACACGATCTGTGTTGTTTAAATGACGTACACCATAAATATGACAGCTAGGGGTCTTCCTGGAAATATTGACGTAAGCTGGGCTTACACGATCTGTGTTGTTTCTTTTCTTCGTCCTCTTCTTCGCTTCTTCCATCTTCATAGAATTTATCTAGGTTTATCAATTTAGCAATGCCATGTGTGACAAGCACTCAGTCTGGCTGGGGGACTTTAAACAATGAGTATACCAGCGTGAAATTTCCCTTGCTAAAGAAATAGCAAAGGTTGAGTGCGAAGGGCATCCACTCGTAAAATTTTTGTGGCCAAAACCAAATATCAGCCCAAAGCAATCACTCCAGGGCTGACCCCGTCTGAACAAGGGAAAAGGAGAAGATGTGTGACAATGACAAGCATTCATGCTCAGTCCTTTATTCAATTTCATTTAATTTTTATTCTATTTCATTATTGTTTCACAGTCGAGTGGTCAGACCGTGATCTACATTGCTATCCGAGATTATAATCCAGAAGGTGTAGACAAGGAAGATGGTCTTGCCCTCAAGAAAGGAGAGAAAGTTGTGCTTATCCAGAAATCACCGGATGTCGAAACCAAGTAAGTTAAAATCGAGAAAATGATAATTATTTATGTTTGAGAAGTTTACAGTCAACTGTTTAACTGCTCAAGTTTTTACCGATGGAGCTTTCACCCTCCAATCGACGACAAGCCTAATTCACATACCTCATCCAGCCTTAGTATGGCCGGGTAAATTGCTCAGATGGTCACCCATCCTGCTTAACTTCAGACATCTTCTATTGCACTCAAAATATTGCATAATTACAATTTTAATTTTTTATGAAGGGCAAGGTGAACTTTAATCTTTAACAACGGAGTTTCCCTATGTGTTCCAATCTAGTGAGCTCCGAATCTATCAATTCGAAAATATTAAAGCTTGATGTTAATATTAAAATACTTAGAATTGTTGAATGGCTTTAAGCAAAAGGCTCTATCTCAGTTCAATATTCAATTCTACTTATTCTATTTTGTTTTGCCTTTTCTATTCTATTCCCCCTAGACGAGTCAAGCTTGATGATGAGGCAGAGTTACGTGAAGAGATCGGCGGCTCCCTGCTGGATAACTCAGCCGCCAAACATAAGCTCAGTGTGAAGCCGCCCAAAAACCATCCGGCCAGATCACGTGATGCATGGCCGGGTAAATTGCTCAGATGGTCACCCATCCTGCTTAACTTCAGTCATCTTCTATTGCACTCAAAATATTGCATAATATTACAGTTTTAATTTTTTATGAAGGGCAAGGTGAACTTTAATCTTGAACAACGGAGTTTCCCTATGTGTTCCAATCTAGTGAGCTCCGAATTTATCAATTCGAAAGGTAACGTCTTGATGTTAATATTAAAATACTTAGAATTGTTGAATGGCTTTGAGCAAAAGGCTCTAGCTTAGTTCAATTCTACTTATTCTATTTTGTTTTGCCCTTTTCTATTCTATTCCCCCTAGACGAGTCAAGCTTGATGATGAGGCAGAGTTACGTGAAGAGATTGGCGGCTCCCTGCTGGATAACTCAGCCGCCAAACATAAGCTCAGTGTGAAGCCGCCCAAAAACCATCCGGCCAGATCACGTGATGCATCGCCTAGTCCTGTGGGAGGGAACGCTGAATCTCTAGGAGCTACTAGCAGGTAAATGAATTGAATCGAATTGAATTTGATTGAAATGACATTAGTTTACTGGAAAATCTCCTAAGCTAAACCAAAGTTCCCATTTTGTGAAAAACGCCAAAATCGGGCAAAATATCTGAAAGATCAAATCGTATTCCTGTTCAAAATTGGTAGAAAATGGTAGATTGAAAAGTTACGAATTAAATTTGAGAACCTTTGATTCTTGGCCCGTTTAGAAAAGATGGGAAACAGGACTCGGTTTGTTCACTTTTGAGGTTTTTTTTTCCTATTGAGTCATTGAGTTTTAATTTTGATTTATTGGCTATTGGCTCTCGTTCTGTCTGATGAATACACATACAGTATCAACTTCGACCTTTACCTACTGGCAATGTGGCAATACTGGTATTAGTAGAAGACGAGGAAGGGGGAGGAGAAGAAGAAGGAGGAGAAGGTAGGGGGGCGAAGAAGAAAAAAAGAAGAAGAAGAAGAAGAAGAAGAAGAAAACAAAATGTGTGTTATTAATGTAATCGTAAATTTAAATTAATGGCTATGATACCAATAAAAAAGCGATCATAAAATAATAATAAAGAAGAAAGTAACTAGTTCAGTGAACTTGTCGAATTCGCTCAGAAAAATGGGGCCCCGCGGGGCCTTCAAAAGACGAATGGGATCGAAAAGTGAATCACCGGATTTCTTTCATGTGGCAAAGATGTGGACAAAATTGCCTCCAAATCGGACCAACTGTTCAAAAGTTATTGTGGAACAGACTTACTAAATGCAAAGGATAGCTCACTCGAAAGGGAATTTAGCTAAAATAGTGGCGGGAAAACTCATTTCCAAAAGAACAAAAGTGAAGAAGAAAAATACTTTCTTAACACCTTCTTCTTCTTCTTCTTCTTCTTCTTCTTCTTCTTCGCCTTTTCCCATATTCAGATGGGGTCGGCGTATGTCGTCGGCCTCTCAATCAGCTTTAGAGTGATCGCTTTGAGGCCAACCGGTTTTTGGCTTAACAAAGTTTTCCGAGTGGATACTCTTCACACTCAACCTTCGCTTATCTTCCGCAATCTTATCTTAACAGCTTAACACTATGATAGTCAAAAAAACATCCGCGGAAAAGCACAAAGCCGAAAATTCTTCACCTACGATGACCTCCCGGGACCTCCGGAGTGCAAGACCAATGTGACATCTTATTAGGTGGTCATCAAGATTTTCCAAAAGAAAATGAAAGAAAGAAAATTTGGACACCAACAGTTTTTCCGCGAAATACCTAGGTATAGGACAGGGATTTCCAACTTCCATGTGTATGCGGGCCACATGCTACGTTGGCTGGTACTTTGCGGGCCACATACACACGAGAGCAGGCCCGTATTCAGGATTTTCTTGAGGGCATCGGGGGTGGATGCTCCATTTTCGGAGTCCACCCCATAGTAAAAGAGCAGAAATCAAGTCTGAGGGACCAACCCTAAAAGCTTCGCGGGCCACAAAAATGATCTGCGGCCCAAAAATGGGCCGCTAGTTGGAAATCTCTGCTTTAAGACATAATCTGTGAACAAAACCGTGCGTGCATGCAATTACGAAAACCATTATATGAAATTCGCCCACAACTTTGGAATAGTTGAGAAATAAACATATTTTTGCTGATTATTTATCTTGATCATTTATTTGAAAATATTTAATTAGACTGGAATTAACATTTTTCTAGTGGATAATACTCGTATTTATCTGGTGGAATTCTTTGAAAATTATCAAAATAGACGCGGAATGCAACGTGCATTTCGAGTAGGTTGGAGGTACAGTAGAACCTCGATTATTTCAACTTACATTATTTCAACCCCAAAATCAGTTCTATTTTTTTAAAGTCTTCAAACTAACGAGTCTAATGACAAAAAAAAAAAAAAAAAAAAAAAAAAAAAAAGTATTTTTTTTTTTTTTTTTTTTTTTTTTTTAAAAATTTTTTTTATTTAAAAGGGAGAAATGTCGATTTTTGTTTGATTCTTAGTTTGTTTTCAAAATTTGTTTAATTTCAATAGGGTATTAATTACCCATTTTGTTCTTTTGTATCTAAATTTTGCCCCTTTTTCATTGTTTTATACGGAAATTTAATTACGAATATTTCAACTTTCCAATTAGTTGAAATAATCGAGGTTCTACTGTATTTTGCGTATCTGACTGAAGTGGATAGTAGATATTAATAAAGATTATGATAGGTACAAATAAAAATAAGAGATTAAAAAATAAGAACAGAAAAGAGGAAGAGATATTTTGGAATATTATTATTGATGGATTTTTGTGACGGTAAAAAAATATCTTGGTTGTTGAAGATAAACATGAGCAGATTCTCTAGAAAGGGAGGCTCAGGGCTTAGAAAAAATTACCCCTAAACTGAACTTCTAGGTTTCTGTCTTTCTTCAAATGACGAGCCTGTAAACAGTGGTGATAGCGGTGGATCTAATGGATCATTACAATTTAAGAGATATACCTACCTAAATAATATTATTATTTGATTATACTCAAAGGTCTGAGGTCCCTGATTGTGGGTAAACGTGGCAAGAAGCAAAAAAAGGGACAAAAACCGACCTCAAATGGGTTTGTCACGCGTAAAACATTTTATATTTTGGGTCAGAAATGTTTGTCATCGGACTTTTTCCACACCATGAGAACCAGCGAATAACACAAAGCTGAAAAGTGAAAATCTGAAAATAAAATAGTTTAATATGTTCGTAGGTAGATAGATATTTAAAATAACATATGAAAATAGTTTAAATATGACAAAACGAAAACGGTATCACCATTGAAAATGCAGATATAAATGTCATAAATTTGTAATAAGCTGCAAATAAAATTGTCGTAAATTGTCGTCAATTTAGTTGAAATTTAGCGGAGAAAGTAAAAATAAAATGTGATTAGTAATGTTTTCTCAAAAATGAAATACAATTAGAATGAATAAGTTATAAAGATATTGTCCATTCTAATAACAATTAGGTGTTGATGTTTAGACGGACATTATGAACTGAATTTTCTAAATAATTATTATTTGCTTGTGATGACCAACACCGGTAGCTCAGAGATACATAGGTAGAATGTTGGACTCGTAATCGGAGGGACTGAGGTTCGAATCCCTGTAGCGGCATGAAATTTTTGTCCTTCTCCTCCTTTTTTTTCTGCGTGGAAATTACACCTGATATTACTTATCTACTCCTTAGCCGTCACCAGACCTTGAGGGTCCTTAAATTCTTTAACCTCAGGCACCATGGTGCCTTAGGCTAAGGAGTCTAAGGAATGCATGCTTATCTCCTTAACCTCAGACACCATGGTGCCTTAGGGTTGAAACAAAACAAGAACATCCTAATGTGTACTCGTATAATTTGGCCCTTGGGTTTGACGACCAAACGCCATGTGGGTTGATAAAAATATGAATATGAACCCCATTAGCAAACGAAAATATAGAAAATGTGAAACGCTTGGATTATAAATGAGAAACGACCACAAGGTATGACCAGTATAAATTAAATCACTAGTAGGTATGACCGCCCTGTCGGAAAATATTAGTGGAAAACCCTGACCACCATGCATGGTGCAAGGCACTGTGGAAAATCTAGCGCGGGTATGCGCATGACGAAAAATACTAGCGATTGGGACTATCTGGGCAAGCTTTTCCGGCCTCACTCAGCCTGGGTGAAGTTAATGTGAGTAGGCCGGCAGCTTGTTGCCGAACAGAGGGTAAAATGCCTGTCACTGAAAACCTCAACGTGTGTCCAATCATATTCGACGACCGTCGATCGACGAGGTGAATCTATGTTGTCGAGGCAGTGTGGACGGTTCAGTCGACATCGATCGACGGCCGGTCGACCATGTGTGGAACACCTCTAGCGTTATACAGTAAGGTTTAACCCCATTTGTGTTGGTGCATATGCCTCTACACCTATTATACCTACAGTAACTTTACCTCCCTCATTTCCATCACAACATTACGCCTCATTATGAACAAGAAAATTCATCTTCAGATTCTTAAGAGAATGATAATAATAATATTGTGAAAATAATTAACTAGCGAAACATAAATAGCGGATAAATAAACTTGTCAGTCCTACGTAAATACATTCGAGTAGTCCAATGGAAGCAAGATACGAGTACAACTTTCCAAATTTCAAGAAAATTAGATCAATAGGTATGTATAATAGATCTTGAATCAATTTAATTAGATCTTAGATCTAGATCAATTTATCAAAATCCCTTGAAATTGGACAAACCATTATGACCACCACTCAAGCTCCACGGTCTGTCAGACAGTGTGGCGGAAAAAAACTTGACACGTAGATCTGTCAGACCGTCTGAGAGACGCGACAGGTAGACCGCGGTCTGAGCGTGAGTAGTTGCCTAGCTGGCCTTGTGCGCTTTAGGCCTCATCGGACCTTTAGGGGACCACTTCATCTAAAGGTGTGTCCAAACATAGTCGACCAGCCGTCACGTAGATCGCCGAGATAAATCTATGTTGTCGAGGCAGTGTGGACGGCTCAGTCGACATCCATCAAAGGCCCGGACGCGGCCGGTCGACAATGTGTGGACACTCCTTTAGTAAATTTTACAGTTTACTAACGAAACCATTTTTCTTCCCGCGGACTGTTCATATTAATAATTACAAATTGTCATATTCCACATTTGCGTCAGGCAGGTTTAACGAAATGTGTGGAACTTAGTAACATACCTTTTAGAAAGTAGCCTCCTACTTATTCTTTCGATTCTTAAAAAAAAAGAAAAAAAAAAAAAAATCTACCGCAAATCCTCTTTGAATAAAAATTGTGTAAGTCGGTACAATGCAAACAGTTCTAAAAGTCGGTTTACTATAAGCGTATACGATACGAATCTAAGTAGATCCAAGAAGTTCTGTTAGCTGTCTCCACACTTAATCGATCAGTGTTGATGGACTATGTATGGACACAGATTTATCTCCAAATAATAGACATTCTTTGAAGAGGAAGGGTATTTTGGAAAAAGCCATATTTCGCGGCTCATTTTTACTCATTTTCTGATTCTACCGAACTTCTCTCACACTTGTATGGACACAGATATATCTCCAAATAATAGGCATTCTTTGAAGAGGAAGGGTATTTTGGAAAAAGCCATATTTCGGGGCTCATTTTTACTCATTTTCTGATTCTACCGAACTTCTCTCACACACTGCAGCACGGTATAATCCCATGTGCCCAACTGGCAATTGAGTTTGAAGCTGATTCATACCCCCAGGTACCTCTTCTATATTGTATAACATACAGTACCCAGTGGTACCGAGTTCATACCCCATCGACCTTTTCCACACAGACTTCAGCCCTTAAACTGCTATAATACGACTAGTAGAGAGTTTAACGGACATTCCTAGAGCTCCAAAAATTGGTAACACCGGCTCCTCACGCTGAGACAGTCTGAAACACTTATTGGGTCTGAGATACCTAGCCTGACAGGTCTGAGATACCTAGCCTGACAGGTCTGAGATACCTAGCCTGACAGGTCTGAGATACCTAGCCTGACAGGTCTGAAGCTTTATTCCCGCCACACACGTTCGAACGGTCTGTTAGACCTTAGGTCTGTCTGAGCGTGAGTAGCCGGCATAAGAATGGACATTTCTTTAGGTCAAATCAAATCGATGATCTCCAAAGAAGCAAATTCTAGGCACCGATTTCTGGCCCAATTCGAACTGCTACAGGATAAATCGATAAATCATCTAGCGCAAGCGTCTATAATCCGTTGAAGGCACTAGTTCCTTTTTCCCGAAATCGCGTACTGCTGTCTTAGCCCAGACCCGGCTGGGTGAAGTTAATGTGAGAAGGCTGGTAGCTGGTATTTGAAGGGAGGGTAAAACCCCCGTTAAGCTATAGAAATAGAAAACTCCTCAACATCCCTCACTATAAGTTCCTTATACATATTTTACCAGTGAGAAGGTCCGGGGCATGATTCGGACATAGCCCTGGCTTATGGCTATTAGAGTCTCGGTGGCTAATCGAGTGAAGTTTTTAATTTTGAGTGACAATAAACAAGACAATTATGAGTCGAGCGAAAAACGGGAAAACATTGCGAGAATAGCGGTTTCCAAAATGAGGCCCAGTGATACAGGAAAGGTCTCGTGTCAAAAAATTTGAGACACAGACGAGGCGAAAACTTTTCTTCTTTTTCTTCTATAGGTTTGATAGAGGGAACTTGTAACTGCTAAATTCTTACTGTCCCGAAAGCGAAGAGAGAAGGAAGACAGGATAGGAGAAAGTCAGCCGTTCCGAGAACGAACCTTATCTGTTTGCCTCGTTTTCGTACATCACTAAAATATGAGACCTCGCCTTTTTTTTACATTTTGGCTCTAAGTACATTCAGCAACAAAATATTATTGGTGTTGATTGCACAAATTCTGTTTGGATACCTCCTGCTGTTAAGTGTCTTCCATCTGTTTTTAGACCTGAAGTGCAGTTTCTCAATTCTTTGACAATGTTCTTAATTTTGGCATTGAATTAGCACACAGGCACACACACTACTGCCCTCTCTCTCTCTTTCTATCTCACTCTCTCTGTCTATCTCTCTCTTTTCTTCTTCTTCTTCTTCTTCTTCTTCTTCTTCTGGCAATGAAAACAGTATTACTGCCTATAGACGTCAGACGAGTGACAGATTTATTTCGGCTTGTCATGCAGACGGTCCTGGGTTCGGTTCCCGGAGGGAAAAAAATCTTGAAGCCGGCACAAGCCAAATAACCGTTTCTATCACAAATTTGTGCAAACCGAACAAATCGGCATGCGCAAGCTAGTTTGTGCAAATGGCTTGATCGTGTAAACGGGCCATCAGAGTTCAATTTAAACTTGGTTTAGCTGTGCGAACGACATGTCCATAAGCATTATTAAAGCGCCTAAGAGGGAGAGAGAGAGAGAGAGAGAGAGAGAGAGAGAAACTTGGTTTAAATTTAACTCTCGGAGCGCCAGCCTAGTTAGCTTAGTTGGTAGTGCGTCTGCCTTGTAAGCGCTAGGCCGCGGGTTCGATTCCCGCCCGGAGCGGATTTTATCCTGATGGGATAATGTTCGTTCTCGGAGCGGCTAGCTTAGCTTACTCCTATCCTGTCTTCCTTCTCTCTTCGATTTCGGGACGATAAGACCATAGCAGTTACAGTTCCCTCTGTCAAACCTCTTTAAAAGAAAGAAGAAGAAAAATGTATGCTCATGATTTGTTTGTGTGTAGAGCCGAAAATAAATTGTCTCTGCCGGTAATCGAACTTGGGACATCCGGCGTAGCGAACAAGTCTAGCGTGATATCTCACCTTTCGTTTTGCTTAATAATATAAACGGGATTTTTACTCAGATTACGAACCCGACCATTGGTGTAGCAAAGCGCTAACCTACCTTAACCTGGGTATATATATATGTACCTACCTACTTTTAGATGCTGGATTTGGTGATCGAATAAATTTAGATGTGAACTCGGCAAATTTGCATTTGCTTGTTTGTCAGATTTTCCCCTATTGAAGGTCAAGGAGTTTTTTAAAAAAACATGTGTCAATTTTACAAAAAGAAATGCATCATTCTGGTTCTAATTGTTTGTAAAACAATGAGAGTGCTTTGTTCTCGAATTTTATTCACAAATTTGTTCATTATAAAACCGGGTATCTAACGTGCAATAAATAAGAAAATGCCGTAAGTTGGGGTATCACTGTCCTTGAGGGTAACTTTGTCCACCCTCGTTCCTCCCGTTTTTAAATATGTGAAGGTAAATCTAGACCCGTAAAGGGACAATGATACACAAGGTTATGGGCATTAAGTCCTTTAAAGCAACATTAGCCTATTAAAAAAAAGAAAGCTCACCCCTAAAGGGGATTTAGCTTTTGAAAAAATGTGGACAAAGTTACCCCTGAGGACCAATGAAACCCCAACTTACAGTACCCGTGTTTGACCAATGGTACATCTGTTTCATTGAATAACTCTGACGTCACTACGTACACGAGGAATATGTTGTTATATTTTGACAGAAACAATCAGGTACCAAGTGATGCTTTTCTGAGAATAGGTACGTACCTTAATACCTACTTAATATAAACATCAATCAATATATTATGTATTTCTTTACATATGTACCTATTGGTACCTAATAATAAATAAATATAAAATAAACAAACACACACACGAGCAACAACGATTTTATTATTATTATTATCACAGATAGTTTTCAGTTAATCCAGAATTCAAGAAATAATGGCCTGTGTAAACCAAATTGATGACGTCAGAGAAAATCCTTGACACTGTGTTAACTCTCAATGGTATGAACGGCCATTAGAGGCTTAAGTGTAGAGACCAAGGGTCTCAAAGGTGTGATAAGCTCCATGAATCTAATACGAGATACGAATACTGATGTCAGACATGTACAGTTACTGTGCCGCAGCACCGATGGCGTGTTTAATGAAATAGGGCCCTGGACTGTACATTCCATCAGGCCAAGCCCCTGCAAAAATCGTAACATAAGTACCGCAACAACGGACATATTAAGATGTCACCATCTTACCTCATTATTTGAAGAATCTTTGATACCAATCTAAATGCCAATAAATTCATCAAATTGCTTTTCGATAGTCATCTAAATGACCACCTAAATAGCCTCCAGATGGCTATAGGTACTCGTATTATTCCCATTGAAATAATTAAACAGTCTTTTTCTTCCTCTCCTCTTCATCTTCTTCTTCCTCCTCTTTTTCTCCTCCTCCTTCTTCTTCTCCTCTCCCCCCCCCTTCTTCGTCTCCTCCTCCTTCTCCTTCTCTTCTCAGACTTCTCAGAGTCGAGTGGGTATAAATTGCATTTGTGTCGCGCGTCGTGTACTTGACATGCATTTGGCGACGTGGACATGCTGTCATGCTCCCCTGATCTTGATAATCGCGCGACACGCTCCGCTGTACTTGTGATAATTATATGACAAGAGAGATGGGAGGGAGAGATTTTTTTTTTTTTTTTTTTTTTCAATAAATCATGTATGATTTATTTTTAAACATATACAATCATCCTCTATTGCTGATTTTACTCCTTGTCTAAATTGTAGACATAATTGTCTACAATTGTGGTGACTAAGGAGGGATAGGGAGAGAAATAAGAGGAAGGAGGGATAATTTACATAAATGTTCGGTAGATCAATAATAATAAAATTAGTTACTCTCATGGCCGGGGTCACAATCAGAGTTTCAACTCGGTTTAACTCTTGGATTAAACAATCTGATTGGTTGAAACTGTAGCTACCAACCACGCGCAAAGTACGGCTTAACTTCAATCAAATTACTGCAGCCTTTCCAAAGAATCACTTTGAAGTAACTTCGTCACCAACTGGTGCATTCAACGGACAATAAAACTGTTTCCCCTGGCCTTTCCCAAGTCAATAGGTATGTTAGGTTCAAACGGGAAAGAGATGCACTTATGAATGAATAAATCACCTTCTTATTTGACATTTGATTTTCTGAATCATAAATTCATAAATTATATTCTGGGACTTATCATACATTTGCCCTTGAAAAATCTAAAAAAAACATGCGCCTATGCTTACCCACGCACCCACTTACATACAATTATCATTGAATTTTCTTTTGATGGTAGGTAGGTATCTACTCTTGTTTCAAATTTCCAGTTGCATTAGAGTATTAAAGTAGCATAAATCATAATTTCATATCCAGTGCCAACGATGCATTCAACTCTGCCCTCATGAATCACTGTTATGATTATAGGAGATGCATCCGAAATCTTAGGTAGGTACACTAATTTTCACCGATCGGTGTGAGTTTATTATTTTAATTTTTCTAAAGAGGTTTGATAGAGAAAACTGTATAGGTAACAACGGAGGTCTTGGTCTTATCGTTCCGAAATCGAAAGGAGAAGGATAGGATGGGAGAAAGCCAGAAGTTCAGAGAAAGAATCTCATTTGTTAAGGATAAAGTTCGGCCCGGATACGATATCTATTAGATTCACATAGGTACCAGCGCTTACAAGGCAGACGCGCTAACCTTCATGCTAACTAGGCTGAGAATTGGGAAGTCCAAAATTCTGATGAAATTTGACAAAAGTCATAAAGGAAATTTGATCATTAGGAATCCGGACAACAAACCTTGGAGATCTGAAGCCAAACCACGACCTTTTTAATTCGTTACCGAATGCATTTCATTTCCTCTAATTCAGGCTTGTCCAACCCGCGGCCCGCGAGCTCATTTTTGCGGCCCGCGAAGGCCCACCTAAAAAAATGAACGAAAATGAGAAATAACAGTAAATATACTAAATAAAATAATTAATGCATGAAAATTTTGTGAAAAACAAACAAAGAGCCAAACTTACGGACGAGACCCTATCACACCTTCTACGTTTGTGTACCGAAGACGTGAATGTCGATATTCACGCACTTGTGTCAGCTGCAGAGTGTCCACAGAAATCGCACTAATGTCATCATTGTGGTAAGTTTTCATAAAAAAATAAAATTATATTATAATTACATTAAATCAGGCCACCCCCCCCCCCCACGAGGGGAAAGAAAGGTAGTTACTACGTGAAGGAGGAGCACACAAATTATTAAGTGAATAAATGGCGGGGTACAAAATTGATTTCTAATCTTTTTTGGGTTGGGATGGAGTTTTGTTTATTTTTTGTGGCACTTGATTTGTTTTGGGAGGAACGACTTGGCGGGGTCTTTTTTATGCCACGAAGTGGTATTTTTTGGGGGGATCTCATAACTTTTTGCAGAAATTTAGCATAATATGACGTATGAGCGTAGCGCAACAAAGTATAAAGGTAGGTAATAGGCATAGTAACATCATTTGGTAATGTTTGGTGAGTTTGGGTTATTTCTGAGTGAAAACACCATAGTAATATATTTGGGTAAGTTTTAGTAAGTTCGGGTCGTTTCCGAGTGAAAAATACCATAGTAACATCATTATGTAAGTTTTAGTAAGTTCGGGTCATTCCCGATTTTAAAATACCATAGTAACATTATTGCGTAAGATTTGGTAAGTTTCGATAATTTCCGTGTGAAAAATGCCATAGTAACATCAGTGGGTAAGTTTTAGTAAGTTCCGAACATTTCCGAGTGAAAAATACCATAATAACATCATTGGGTAAGTTTTGGTAAGTTCCGATCATTGCCGAGTGAAAAATTAAATAATAACATCATTGGGTAAGTTTAGGTAAGTTCTGATCTTTTCCGAGTGAAATACATCATGATAATGTAGGGGAACTGTGCCAGCAAAGCGTGCTATAAGGTCTTATCCGCAAGCGAAGAGAGAAGAAAGACAGGATAGGAGACAAACTAGCCGAGAACGAACCTTGCTTGCCATGCAGAAGGTCTCGGGTTCGACGTCCAATTTGTCTCTCTCCTACTCTCCTCCTCCTCCTCCCACACTTTACACGTTCTGATTCTGATATAGGTCATTGATTCGCTGGCCGGTGCGGGGTACTCCCGTTGTAAGAAAGATGGAGGAGAAAAAAAAAATAGAAAGAAGAGGCAGAGGGGGAGAAAGAGAGATGAAGATTGTTAGAGGAGAAAACGTATTAGGAATTAGGGTATTAGGCGATAGAGGAATAGGGAGGTACCTAATAAACACAGTAAAAGGTCATTGACCCGCTGAGTTTAGCCGGTGTTTCTGGTTTGTTACCCGTACTCCCATACCATAGGTTGGACTACTCTGTCCAGGAGATTAATAGGCGTCCACAACGGAGAACCGACCATCAACCATAGCCTAGTACCGACCCAAGAGAAAATAAACAAACCATGCTAATGAATAAAAGCGTCCTCAACGGAGCCTTGACCAAAGTACTGACCCTCACAGAAAATGAAGGATATTTTTTCTGTGATGGTAGATGGTTTTGTGTACATTTTTGATAACATTCGAACCTCAATATTTTGAAGTGTATCTAAAAGCAGGAGGTTCCAGGCTCCGTTGTGGACTCCCTGGTCAATTTTCTTGGCGATGGTCAATGGTCTGGACTAGGGTCACTGGTCTATGGTCGCTCTTGTGGACCCAGAGGACTGAAGAGTCACTTGACGTCACACTCTAGCATGTTTACACTGATGAGATTTTGGCAGGCGAAACACACAGGGGCTATCTTGTCCATCTCTCTGTTTACAGGGTCCTCTTGGTCACTTTATAGTAGATTTTTGACGATCTCAACGTTTCGTTTTTCAAGTCACTGTATAACTGCTACAAGGCTTTTAATCACGTTGGTTTTACCCTCCATTCGGCCAAAAGCCACCCACCTAGTCACATCAACCTCACCCAGCCTGAGTGAGGCCGGGGAAAGCCAACAGCACGCGATTTCCCAGATGGTCACCCATCCACCCAGATATCAACCATGCACTACGTTGCTTAACTTCAGTGATCCAATGGGAATGTATTTAATGTGCTATCGCCGCGCTCCGTCCGGCTAGATAAATGTTTCTATTTATACCCGTTGCACATTGGAAGTGCAATGGCACGACTACGCTTCTAATGTGAGAGGTGAGAGAGGCCTTATACCGATCCCTCTCAAGATTCACACTGACTTCTTACTCATCCGTGTCCAAGAACTCCTCTCTGATATGAACCTATGGGAGGAATTATAATAATTGTGTCATACGTTAAATGCTTGTCACAAAACAAAAGTCGTTCCCCACTCAATACACTACCCTAAATTTCAAGACTTGACTTGGACTCGAACCACCAATCTCCAGATTCAAAGTCCAACTTGCTAACCACTACACCACTCAGGTTGGTATGTGAACCTCTAGTTTCACCCTATAATGTCTTTATAGTTTCTTTTCTATTAGGTATTTTAATTTTCTTCAGTACATGTACCTATCTACCTACTAGTGTTTCTTCTTTTTCTTCTTCTCTTTCCTCTTCTTCTTCTTCTCCCATTCTTTTCTTACCAACAGCAACTGTTTATTGCCTGTTTTGTTATAATCTTGTATGTTAGGACGCGAGAACATCATTTTCTATTTTAACTCTGCTTGACTCATTATTGGGTCGACGCGCGATATATTTTTAACAAAAACACAAAAAAATCCTACATTAATCTGTAAAATTGAAAGAATAAGTCACATTAATAAAATTATTAAAATTAGAATAAAAAACATATTGGGCATACAGAACATCATATTAAAAAATGCAAAGTCAACGAAAAGGGCCATTCATACATAATAATATGGCTCCATTAAGAGGCTGCTCCTCAAAAATGGTCTGTATACTTACACCTTAAGGTATGTCCACACATAGTCGATCGACCGTCGATCAATGGTCGACTATGTGTGGACAAAGCTTTACGCACAAAGATGTGACATTGGAAAATATTTGACAAGGTCGTTCCGTTCATAAATTCATAACCCATAGGAAAATATACTGCCCAATATTCTGTGTCAATATTTTTTATGAATAGAACAAAAGAAATACTAAATTTTGTAGACATAACGATTTGTCTAAAAAATACATAGTCACCTATGTATATGGATGAGCTGCCCAGTAGAATGAAAAAATCTGGTGTGAACATCAAACGACATTCCTTATCCTATAATTAGAGATGGATAGACCAATAAAAGGTACGAACCTTGCAATAGAAATTTAACAAATATACAGGGTGATTCAAACGGTCAGTAAACACACTGAAAATGTTTATTCAGATCAAAAGTAAAAATTAAACAATCACAAAAACTACGTACTTTTTTGTATGGGGGCGAGGGGCTCACATAACTGGTCTCACTCTGTATAAGCAGATTATATTGTAGAGTTCCTAAACTATATTCATTCATCTCTTTCTAATTTTTTTTTCTCTTTACACCCACCTCACTTATTTCATCATCTTGCTCTCTCTCCCTCCTTTCTTTCTCTCTATCTCTGTCCTCTTTCTTTCTCTCTCTCCCTCTTTCTCTCTCTCTCTCTCTCTCTCTCTCTCTCTCTCTCTCTCTTTATCCTCTATTCCTCTCTTTCCCTCTGTTTTTTTTTCTTTCTCTCTCTCCCTCTGTGTCTCTCTCTATCACTCTATGCTCCGCTCTTTCGACAATTTCTTCATCAGTGGTGCAGATTCATGAAAAAAGATAGAAAGGGGTGTGTGTCATCATCTCATGTACTTTAAAGATTTTCCATTGCATGCCTTCATCTTAAGCCAATGTTCAATTTAATTTTTAAAGAAGTTTGATAGAAGGGACGGTAACATTAGAGGTCTTATTGTCTCAAGATCAAAGAGAGAAGAAAGAAGAAGAAAGACAGGATGGTAGAAAGTCAGCCGTTCCGAGAAAGAACCTTATAATATGTTTTAGGTCGTTTAGGATTAGCATAAAGTTCGCCCGGGCAGTAATGTCTCTTTTCGCCTATGGGAGAAACAGATATTTCACCCAATTTATCAAAGCTATTACATCGCCACAGAACAAAGGAGGCAGTATAACAGAAAAAAAACAGCTACACCACTGACTTGTTTCAAATTTCGAAATATGTGTCATGCAAAAATTATTCTACCCCATGGACAAATCAAAATAAAATAACAAAAAATCCGTGTGAACTCTTTTCTTGCTTTTTTTTTCGGCTCCGAATTTCGTTTCTTCTCGAATTATCACAAACACCCCGCTTTTTATTTATTCGCATAATTATTTATTTATTTATTTTAACCAATTATATTAATATATTTATTTATTTTGAATTATTTATTTATTTAAAGTTATTTCTTTATTGGACATTTTTCATTAATGAATTATTGCTATTTTTTCTAAATTTCAAAGACAACCAAGTTGTTTCTAAGGACCTACTACCTGTTCTTCAATCTAAATATACTTTTGTCCATTATACCTAAAATTAAAAGTTTATTTAGGTACCTAGGTATAACAAACATTTGGTTTTAAATTGACTTTTCGGAAATTAAATTTATCTAATTTAGTGCTCACTTTAAATTTCTATTTAAAATTTTTCGGTTTCGGAATAACTTCACATTTAAATTACAATTAATTTCACAATTTCGTTTCGCTCAAATTTTGCTTAGTTTTCAATTTTGTTTCATTAGGTACCTACATCTTTCTTTTGCTTGGAAAATACTTTTTGTGGTGTTTTGTTCCTCATTCTTGTTGTATTTTGAGGTCCTTGTGTTGTGTAGTTTTTGGACAAGGATTTACTCTCAACATTCATTTGGACTTGGAACATTTCATTGAAAACAGGTAACTTAACTTACATGTTTGTATTCAAGAAATAAATCAACCTCTCTATGTTGGTAGTGTAGTAGTAAGTGCGGTTAGTGGTGGACTTCGAATCCAGAGGTTGGTGGTTCGAATTGAAAGAAAGAAAGAAAGAAAGAGAGAGAGAGAGAGAGAGAGAGAGAGAGAGAGAGAGAGAGAGAGAGAGAGAGAGAGTCTAGTCAAAGAGAAGAGGAGAAGAGAGAGAGAGAGAGAGAGAGAGAGAGAAGAAGAAGAAGAAGTCGAAGGAAGGGTGTGATGCCAGCCCACTCACATTCAGACTTGGGTCTATCAGACAGTCGGACAGTGTGTGGCGGAAAAATCTTGAGACCTAGGTTTTAAACCCATTGCGACTGTCTGTCAGATCTTGGTTTGTCAGACGATCTAAACTTGAGTGGCGGGCTTAAGAAATGCCGAAATAAACAGAGAGAGGGGAAGTAGAGAAAGATCGAAAAAGAATGAAAGGTTCCGATTACCATAAACCTTTTTTGAGTGAGACATAACATTGCCAAAAATTTGACTTTGAAATGCACACGAGTTTAGCATAAATTATCATTCTGCTCCAAACACCCACACTGTGTCCAGCCCAGTGGCTATAACATATTGAATGCATTTGTTCCCGACGTGTCATTGTTGTTAAGCTTGGTTGGTAATGTGCTGAAAGGGTGTGGAATGACTGAATGACACGTGTTGCTGACGCTAGTTAAGGGTGCACTCAGCCTACTGACACTATTTTGGGGGTGCACTCAGTCTCGTGAGGACAATAAGGTTGGTTAACATCCCAGCTAAAAGACGAGTCATAAAAGGCTTGATATGACCTCAGCAGTTAAATGGGAATGTCTATCACTGCTATCACATGCCAAAAACTCTCCCTGTCAGTCTCTTTGTCTCTGCGCTCTCTCTCTCTCTCTCTCTCTCTCTCTCTCTCTCTCTCTCTCTCTTGCTTCTGTTATATTCTTAAGAACAACAGAATAGGTTACATTTCAAAGAAAAAACGATGATCATCTAATCGAAGACCAAGATACAAAACTGGGAAATCAGAAAGTCACACTCAGAATATGTGATGGCCAAAACCAACCCAAATGTATACTGTATACTACACTCTCTGATGTCCTCTACTCTCTCTTTGTCTCTTCCTGTCCCTGTTTCTCCCAAACACCACTCTTTTTCCTGCGAATATGATTTAGTCATTAGTCAACAGCAACAAAAGCATTATAAACAACAACAACAACAACAACAACAACAACAACAACAACAACAACAACAACAACAACAACAACAACAACAACAACAACTACAACAACAACAACAACAACAACAACAACAACAACAACAACAACAACAACAACAACAACAACAACAACAACAACAAGACAACAATACCAACACCAACACCACCACCAACAACAACAACAACAAAAACAACAACAACAACAACAACAACAACAACAACAACAACAACAACAACAACAACAACAACAACAACAACAACAACAACTGAACAGAAAGAATTACATCAGCGCCGTCATCAACAATGTTGAAATTCAAGTTCGAATTTTCAGAAAACATTGGAAAATACAAGATTTACATAAGAAAAGAATAGAATACATTTTAAATTGAAAATAATCTCCATGGCCTCCAGCGCTGTATCTCAAAATAATACACCATATGTCTACTTGCCTGTTTATTTCCCGGTTAATGTTGTTTCGTGTTCATACATCATTTAACCCCATTGTGATGTCAGCATACGACATGAGAGACCCAGCTAAATGTCGCGTCGGACGTTAATCAACGTTTAATTTGTTTAAAACGCCATAAGACACTAAAAAAGTAGAAAAGGCTTTAAAATCTATTAAAATAATGGTACAAACAACAAACTTTTTTTAAAGAGATTTGATAGAGGGAACTGTAACTGCTAACGTCTTATTATCCCGAAAGCGAAGAGAGTAAAAAGACAGAATAGGAGAAAGTCAGCCGTTCCGAGAACGAACCTTATCTATTTGGGATAAAATCCGCCCCCGGGCGTTAAATGAACCCGCGACTTAGAAATATTAGGTTATTTGTATTCAATGTGTATGTATACCACAAAAAACTACGTTGTGTTTCACAGAGGTAGGTACATACCTACATGGTCATATTTCTTCTGTTTCACAGACTCCTGGTGCAGTCTCTAGACACGGAACAGTCAGGCTGGGTACCGACCAGTGTCTTGGTGAAACAGCAAGTGCAACACTATGAGAGAGAGGAGATGGAAATGGAACAGGAGTTTGTCATGGAATCCGCTGGAGGTGCTAGTGAGGCGCTCTACTGTCGAGAGTAAGTCAAACAACGTTCATTCAGGTTATTAGTTGGACGGGTGACCAAATACCAACCTTCAGCGTTAGTTTCGAATAAGGTCCTTCTATTCAGGTAGGTATAGGTACTGAAAAGTTAAACAATAAGGTTAAAAGAAGTGGTAGTTTCAATATCTCCGCTAGTATTGGGAGTTTTGACATCTCCACTAATATTGGGAATTTTGACATCTCCACTAATATTGAATTTTGATATCTCCACTAATATTGGGAGTTTTGACATCTCCACCAATATTGGGAGTTTTGACATCTCCACTAATATTGGGAGTTTTGACATCTCCACTAATATTGGGGTTTTTGACATCTCCTCCAATATTGGGAGTTTTGACATCTCCACTAATATTGGGAGTTTTGACATCTCCACTAATATTGGGAGTTTTGACATCTCCACTAATATTGAGTTTTGAGATCTCCACCAATATTGGGAGTTTTGACATCTCCACTAATATTGGGAGTTTTGACATCTCCACCAATATTGGGAGTTTTGACATCTCCACTAATATTGAGTTTTGAGATCTCCACCAATATTGGGAGTTTTGACATCTCCACTAATATTGAGTTTTGAGATCTCCACTAATATTGGGAGTTTTGAGATCTCCACTAATATTGGGAGTTTTGACATCTCCACTATCTCGTTTTTCTCTCTCATTTCAGAGCCATAGTTCGTGAGTTGGTAGATACAGAGGAGGAGTTCGGGCGTGATCTGCAGGCGGTTGTAGACCGCTATGTTAAACCTCTGGACTCTCCCAGCGTTCCTAGAACAGTGCGAGATAACAAGGACCTGGTGTTTACCAACCTGAAACAGATCACCGAGTTTCATAACACGTGAGTGAAACATGAAATATCCGGTGAAACATCTAAAATTTAGGGTAGAATTTAGACACAAGAAAAAGAAAAAAAAAAAAAATGACCAAAATATTTTGTAACCCGATTGGTGCACTTTTAGATTTAATTTTAGACTCAACTCAAAAATGAGATAAACAAAGCTCTAAGAACCCAAGTTTCAGCAGGCACGAAAAACTGGGAATGCAGACTTGGCCTTAATTTTCTGATATCACCTCTTTTATAGGCCGACATTTTTGGATAGGAACTTGGCCTTTTTTCACATTTGTGTTTTTGTGGGGGATAATTATAATCTAAATCTAATCTAAAAGGTTTTACCCCCAATGTATACCCCTATTGTTATTTGTTTGTAGAGTTCTCATTGAGGGAGTAAAATATTATGCAGATGAACCTCGTATGTTGGGCAAAACCTTCCTCAGATTGGTAAGTATCCTCGTAGGATATGACAGAATATACATTATTTAAACGGGAAGTAGACCGGCCTGAAAATTCCCTTGTTAAAGAAATAGCAAAGGTTGATTGCGAACGGCGTCCACTCGTAAAATTTTCGTAGCCAAAACTTAATGTGAGCCCAAAGGAATCACAAAATAAATCATTTGGGATTTTTTTTTTTTTTTTAAAAAAATTATTTAAACAGGAAGTAGACCGGCCTGAAAATTCCCTTGATAAAGAAATAGCAAAGGTTGATTGCGAAGGGCGTCCACTCGTAAAATTTTCGTAGCCAAAACTAAATGTGAGCCCAAAGGAATCACAAAATAAGTCATTTGGGATTTAAAAAAAAAAAAAGGAAACAGACAAAAAATGTCATCTGCAACACAGGCGAAAACGAGAACTCCCTACTCTGTTCAAAAATGAACCTTGCACATTGCATATGTTTTTAAATATACGGAGTTCATAAAAAATATTATTTTTCTCATGCTTCTCTAATATTTGGAAGAAAGAAAAATTAATTTATTTTGTATCCCACTGCTGCAGTAAAGGGACTCTTTGGTCCTAGAAGAATAAAGAAGCACTATAAATACTATATATTATTGGGATACCTATGTGTATAAATAAAGTACTGATAATAATTTTAATATCCTCTTGGTTTCTCCCTAATATTTCAGGAGCGAGATTTCGACAAGCACGTACAATATTGCAGAGATGAACCCATAGCTCAGGAGTTCCTACAGAACAATGCAGAGGCTAGAGAGTACTTTGAGGTAAGTGCCGTAGCATGCCCTGTGTCTGTGTCGTAGCATGTCCAGCCCATAATAAATCGATTTTTAAAAAACATCGATAATTAAATAAAAATAATTTTAAAAAAAGTTGTACTGTGACGTCGAAAAATACGCGATGACTTCAGTTCAGATTAACTTCCCCAAGCAAGCGACCTTGCACAATAGCGCTACCCAGGGAAATTTCTTCGAAATAGATTTCTATTGTGTACGTTATATCCTGACGTCAGTACTGTTTTCAAATTTCTTTTGAAACGGCAAATGAAAATTTGAAATTTCGGTTTTTAAACACATATTTTCTTTTTTGCTAGGTTTGACGTCAGATTAAGATTTTTTACAACTTTTTACGTAGAATTAAGAATCGACATTTCATTCATATTTTTTTTTCTATCCTCTATGCCAATAGATGGAGTTACTCCTACACCTTTGTTCCATGACGCTAGATTTTCTGTGTCCAAAATTGCTTGAGTAGCCACAGCACTATTTTAAAATCCCATGTAAACAGTTGTTCGTTTTGCAATGGTATACGCTTAGATTATAAAATTATGTTTTGAAGTTGTGATATGCCGGTAAACTGGTGTAACATGGAACACTGGTCCAACTTGGGAAGGTAAGGTATACAATACTATTGTAGAGAAATCTTTGGTGTATCTGTAGCTCCAGGTTACAATACAAATCAAAATCTTGGAAAAATTATTACTGTTAACCATCTATATTGTAACTTGGAACCTATTAGCACTTAAGAGATAGGTATCTGATACATTTTCTTTAAAAAGAACATTTTTGTCAAAAATGTAGGTAGCCAGCCTCAACATGGAACACTGGTCCAACTTGGGAAGGTAAGGTATACATATACAATACTACTGTAGAGAAATCTTTGGTGTATCTGTAGCTCCAGGTCACAATACAAATCAAAATCTTGGAAAAATCATTACTGTACCAAGTTTAACCATCTATATTGTAACTTGGAACCTATTAGCACTTAAGAAATAGGTAGGTATCTGATACATTTTCTTTAAAAAGAACATTTTTGTCAAAAATGTAGGTAGCCAGACTAGTTTGCTTGGAGGGTAACACGCTTGTCTTGTAAGCACTATTACCTGTTCAATGCCCGTCCGGGGCGGATTTTATCCTGAACGGATAATGTTCGTTCTCGGAACGGCTGGCTTTCTCCTATCCTGTCTTCCTTCTCTCTTCGATTTCATATGTCTACATAGGTATAACATATGTCTACATCTAACATGTGTCTAGCTCTGGATGATATGTGTAACGACCTTGAACGACATTTCATAAATCGGTCAAAACACCGACCTTGTCAATACATCTATTGCCCAATCAGATGTGTCCGTTTGGATTTCGGATGAATGATTGAACGAAGTAAGTTCTAGCTTTTGAAAATGATATAATTGATGACATATGCTGTAGAAGCTGTCCTTCATAGAAGTTCAGCGTGAATTTAAATAAATTCATTTCTTCTTCTACATTTAGGGTGGATTTTACCAATATTACTTCAGTCCCCCGTCCGTTTGGATTTCGGATGAATGATTGAACGAAGTAAGTTCTAGCTTTTGAAAATGATGTAATTGATGACATATGCTGTAGAAGCTATCCTTCATAGAAGTTCAGCGTGAATTTAAATAAATTCATTTCTTCTTCTACATTTAGGGTGGATTTTACCAATATTACTTCAGTCCCCAGAAGGCCTCTGTTAAGCTAACATCCTGTTAAGTTCCATAAGATTTGTATAGGCTTGAAAGAGCTGTTAAGCAAACAGACTGTTATAGGGGCTAAAAACAAGTTTGGTGAAACCCATCGTATATAGTTCATTAGTATCGAACAATTTGTCCGAATTTGAAGAAATTGGTCAAAATTTCTTAAACGCAAGCATAGAGCCGAAAAAACTTCGACCTTGCTGGGAGTCGATCCCAGGAAATCTGTATTTCTGGGCAAGGGTAGATACCCACTTAGCCATGGGAGACTGGATATTTTTTTTTAAGACGTTTTAACCTTAATGTTTAAGTACTAATGTCTTTAGCGATGGCCACGGGGGTTTTAACCTTCATTCGGCAACAAACTACCCGCCTCCTCACATTAACCTTACCCAGCTTGAAGCTAGGAAAAATCAGTAGCACGCGATTTGCCGAAATGGTCACCCATCCAGATACTTACCACGCGCAACGTTGCTTATCTTCAGTGATCCACTAAGAACTGACGTATTCAACGTGCTATCGCCCCTAGCCTGGAGATTGCTTACGAGATGAAACGAATAAAAGTAGATGATGATAATAAAATTACACACTATGTTAAAGATTTAACAAGTTCGCCCGATATAATTATATGTACACGCCTCTTATTCGAATGTAAGGCAATATGTCTATGGCAAGGGGCCAAAGCAAATTCTGAGCGTAGGATATGGTTTGAAATTTTGGAGAAAAACTAAAAACATACAGAATGGAAAAATCACCATCTCTATTTTTTGTTTGGAAAATATAACAATAAGTTGCTTTCTATTTTTGTAGAAAATATTATTGTGCCCAAGTCTGGCTGGGGGGCTTTAAACATTCAGAAAACCAGCCTAGTCTAGCTGGGCGACTTTAAACAGGGAGAAGACCAGCTTAGCCTGGTTATCTCTATTTTTTGTTTGGAAAATATAACAATAAGTTGCTTTCTATTTTTGTAGATAATATTATTGTGCCAAAGTCTGGCTGGGGGGCTTTAAACATTCAGAAAACCAGCCTAGTCTAGCTGGGCGACTTTAAACAGGGAGAAGACCAGCTTAGCCTGGCTGGGGGGACTTTGAACTCGGAGGATACCAGCCTGAAATTTCCCTTGCTAAAAAAGTTTATTGCGTCACCTATGTTAAACCTGCGACTTTGGGCGTCTATTGTGGTGTTTGTTCCAGAAACGGTATTCCGCAAACCACACCCATATTGTTTTATTCACCATGTTTTGTGTTGATGTGTTTGTTCCAGGAACGTGCGCAATCATTGGGTGACGAGCGCTCTCTGTCGGAACATCTGAAACTACCGATACAACGCATACACGACTATCAACTCCTACTCAAGGATCTAGTCAAGTAAGTACCAAACTACCGATACAACGCATACAGTGATGCCAGCCCACTCACATTCAGACTTGGGTCTATCAGACAGTCGGACAGTGTGTGGCGGAAAAATCTTGAGACCTAGGTTTTAAACCCATTGCGACTGTCTGTCAGATCTTGGTTTGTCAGACGATCTAAACTTGAGTGGCGGGCTTAAGAAATGCCGAAATAAACAGAGAGAGGGGAAGTAGAGAAAGATCGAAAAAGAATGAAAGGTTCCGATTACCATAAACCTTTTTTGAGTGAGACATAACATTGCCAAAAATTTGACTTTGAAATGCACACGAGTTTAGCATAAATTATCATTCTGCTCCAAACACCCACACTGTGTCCAGCCCAGTGGCTATAACATATTGAATGCATTTGTTCCCGACGTGTCATTGTTGTTAAGCTTGGTTGGTAATGTGCTGAAAGGGTGTGGAATGACTGAATGACACGTGTTGCTGACGCTAGTTAAGGGTGCACTCAGCCTACTGACACTATTTTGGGGGTGCACTCAGTCTCGTGAGGACAATAAGGTTGGTTAACATCCCAGCTAAAAGACGAGTCATAAAAGGCTTGATATGACCTCAGCAGTTAAATGGGAATGTCTATCACTGCTATCACATGCCAAAAACTCTCCCTGTCTGTCTGTCTCTTTGTCTCTGCGCTATCTCTCTCTCTCTCTCTCTTGCTTCTGTTATATTCTTAAGAACAACAGAATAGGTTACATTTCAAGGAAAAAACGATGATCATCTAATCGAAGATCAAGATACAAAACTGGCCAAAACCAACCCAAATGTATACTACACTCTCTGATGTCCTCTACTCTCTCTTTGTCTCTTCATGTCCCTTTTTCCTGCGAATATGATTTAGTCAACAGCAACAAAAGCATTATAAACAACAACAACAACAACAACAACAACAAAGGTTTTTGGGGACAAAGGTAAACTCTCTATTTTGGTGAAAAGCTATCCGCCTACTCGCCCGACTTGAGTGGAGTTGGGAAAAGCCATCAGGACGCGATTGCCTAGACGATCACCCATCTGGATACCAACCACGCGCAACGTTGCCTAACATCAGTTATCTATCGGGAACTGGTGCATTGAACGTGCTATCGCCGCTGGTTTAGAAAGCTTCAAGGAGGACTTGAAATTATTTTAGGAAAGTGGGAATTCCGAAACTATTTGGGCCTAGTTCTCATGATCTTATTCCTATGTAATTTTTGATGAGAGAAAATAAATCCTCAATTTTAATTGACAATAAAAAAAAACTAAAAATATTTTTTCGTCCATTTTCCGGGGGAAAAAATCATCAATTTTGTTTTTATTATCGAATCATAAAATCTCAAATTTGGGTCACACATTAAACGATTGGAGTGTGAATGCATAATTGCATACCTACATTATAAAATTATGATGATGTGGGTCATTTGAAATTGCACATAATGTTTGAAGATTTGAACTCTGTTTTTGAGAAGTGTTGGGAGAGCATTAAACAGAAAAGAATCATCCATAAAGCCATTCCCCTTATGATGGGATTGATGGCATTCGACTGGGATTGATGGGATTGATGGCATTCGACTGGGATTGATGGCATTCGACTAATTGATATTAAAAATAATTTTCAGCGACTATCTCATGTTTTATTGAGATTCTTCAACTTAATTATACCATTCCCCTTATGATGGTGAATATTAGAAAGATAGGTGCATAAAATATAACAGAAGGGAAAAATGATCCGTGATTGCAGAAAATCAAAATGATCAAACCTTGGATTTATAAAGTTACCTACCTACTTTGTTTGATATTCTTTGCCTTTACGTATTTTTCTTATTCGCAGGATTGGTTCAAAGTCAAGTTCGCAGACACCGCTAAAGAGAAGGAACGCTATCTGTTTCTTTTCAAAGCTAGAATCTTGATTTGTAAGGTTCGGAAAATCGCAGAAGACAGATCTGTATTCGTACTCAAACACATCATCCGAGTAAGTTTTCCGTTTTGCACGCTACCTAAGGCCCGTTGCACACACACCGGTTTTGGACGACCGATTTTTTACCGGTCGTCCAAATTCCAATAGTGAAGCACACGTCGGAATGGGACCTTGCACACACGCCGACCGGTGATCGGTGCCGGCTACTATTGGAATTTGGACCACCGGTAAAAAATCGGTCGGCCAAAACCGGTGTGTGTGCAACGGGCCTAACCCGATCTACAGAAGGATATAGCTGGACTTTTTTTATAACTGCTAAGTAGTGAGTGTTTTACCTTCCTTCGACGGCAAGCTACCCGCCTACTCACATGAACCTCACCCAACTCGAGTTGGTCGGGGAAAGCCAGCAGCACGCGATTGACCAGATGGTCACCCATCCGGATAGTAACCACGCGCGACGTTGGTTAATTTCAATGAACTTGTGCATTGAGCATGCTATCACCGCTGACTTGGAAAGTTTTAAGACCTTGGAATTAGCTATGTAAGTGTTGGGAATGTCCAAGCAATTTTGGACCTAGGTCTCATCTCTAACTTTTGATGTGGGGGAAAAAATCCTCACTTTAACGAGCAATAAAACACGCATTTAAACATATCGGTAACAGGATTATTTTACCTTCTTTTTTGATATTATTTCTTACCGTTACATTTTTTGGATACTCAATGTCTAATATCTGTCTGTGTCTTCGTTTTTCTGCAGCTCCCTGAAGTTGAGATCAAGGACGATACATCGAGTGAGCTCAAATTCGAGTTGTGTCATAAGTTCCCTGAGACTCCGGAATATCCAATTCTATTGGAAGCTCATAAGTCTAAAGCTAAGACCGAGTGGCTTAACGAGATACGACAATACGCCGCTGATATCTGTAAGTTGCTGGAAAAAGGCTCGAATTTGAAAAATTCTTACCAATCAATCAATCTCAAGTTCTTTGCGGTAAAGCAAAGCTTCTTCACATCTTTTGTGCATTTCTAAGTACTTCCTTTTTTTCTAATTAATCAGGGTGTTCGTCTATTCATCTATTGTAATATGTGTTCTCCATAACATGTCAAAATATATGAGACCTTGGTTAGACTGCGGGGGAAAAGGGACTTTTCAGTCCTATCCCAGCAGGATAAACAAGGTACATTCTAGGTGAATATATTAGAAAGATAGGTGCATAAAATATAAAAGAAGGGAAAAATGATTCGTGATTGCAGAAAATCAAAATGATCAAACCTTGGATTTATGTATAAAGTTACCTACCTACTTTGTTTGATATTCTTTGCCTTTACGTATTTTTCTTATTCGCAGGATTGGTTCAAAGTCAAGTTCGCAGACACCGCTAAAGAGAAGGAACGCTATCTGTTTCTTTTCAAAGCTAGAATCTTGATTTGTAAGGTTCGGAAAATCGCAGAAGACAGATCTGTATTCGTACTCAAACACATCATCCGGGTAAGTTTTCCGTTTTGCACGCTACCTAAGGCCCGTTGCACACACACCGGTTTTGGACGACCAATTTTTTACCGGTCGTCCAAATTCCAATAGTGAAGCACACGTCGGAATGGGACCTTGCACACACGCCGACCGGTGATCGGTGCCGGCTACTATTGGAATTTGGACCACCGGTAAAAAATCGGTCGGCCAAAACCGGTGTGTGTGCAACGGGCCTAACCCGATCTACAGAAGGATATAGCTGGACTTTTTTTATAACTGCTAAGTAGTGAGTGTTTTACCTTCCTTCGACGGCAAGCTACCCGCCTACTCACATGAACCTCACCCAACTCGAGTTGGTCGGGGAAAGCCAGCAGCACGCGATTGACCAGATGGTCACCCATCCGGATAGTAACCACGCGCGACGTTGGTTAATTTCAATGAACTTGTGCATTGAGCATGCTATCACCGCTGACTTGGAAAGTTTTAAGACCTTGGAATTAGCTATGTAAGTGTTGGGAATGTCCAAGCAATTTTGGACCTAGGTCTCATCTCTAACTTTTGATGTGGGGGAAAAAATCCTCACTTTAACGAGCAATAAAACACGCATTTAAACATATCGGTAACAGGATTATTTTACTATACGAATAGTAACCACGCGCAACGTTGGTTAATTTCAATGAACTTGTGCATTAAGCATGCTATCACCGCTGACTTAGAAAGTTTTAAGACCTTGGAATTAGTTATGTAAGTGTTGGAAATGTCCAAGCAATTTCGGACCTAGGTCTCAACTCTAACTTTTGATGTGGGGGAAAAAATCCTCACTTTAACGAGCAATAAAACACGCATTTAAACATATCGGTAACAGGATTTTTTTACCTTCTTTTTTGATATTATTTCTTACCGTTACATTTTTTGGATACTCTATGTCTAATATCTGTCTGTGTCTTCGTTTTTCTGCAGCTCCCTGAAGTTGAGATCAAGGACGATACATCGAGTGAGCTCAAATTCGAGATTTTACCTTCTTTTTTGATATTATTTCTTACCGTTACATTTTTTGGATACTCAATGTCTAATATCTGTCTGTGTCTTCGTTTTTCTGCAGCTCCCTGAAGTTGAGATCAAGGACGATACATCGAGTGAGCTCAAATTCGAGTTGTGTCATAAGTTCCCTGAGACTCCGGAATATCCAATTCTATTGGAAGCTCATAAGTCTAAAGCTAAGACCGAGTGGCTTAACGAGATACGACAATACGCCGCTGATATCTGTAAGTTGCTGGAAAAAGGCTCGAATATGAAAAATTCTTACCAATCAATCAATATCAAGTTCTTTGCGGTAAAGCAAAGCTTCTTCACATCTTTTGTGGGTATCACAGCATTTCTAAGTACTTCCTTTTTTTCTAATTAATCAGGATGTTCATCTATTGTAATATGTGTTCCCCATAATGTGTCAAATATATGAGACCTTGGTTAGACTGCGGGGGAAAAGGGACTTTTCAGTCCTATCTCAGCAGGATAAACAAGGTATATTCTACATTCTACATTCCTTTGCAATCAATATCCATCCATCAAAAATCTTTTTACACTGGTAATGCCGCCACTGATCGCTACTCGACTAAAGTAGCTACTCAATTGTCCTCACGAGGCTGAGTGCACCCCGAACTCCAAGCACGGAGCCGAAAAAACTTCGACCTCGCCGGGAATCGAACCAGGGACCTCCGGCGTGCAGGCCTCGTGTGATACCCACTCGGCCACGGAGGTTGCTTTTATATACTGACCATTTTTATTTCCAGTGGCATTAGCAGAGCACGCTGCAGACGACCTTAGAGTTCAACAGGAGAGTTCTACCGAGTCCAAGTTTGGATCCCTCAAGGGAGTTGAATTGGAAATATCCGACGATATCGTCGCTGAAGATATAGAACAATTTACCGGTAAGTTTTGTGATCTGTGTCGTAGCATGTCCATCCCCTGTGCCATATCTAGGGGGGGTAAGGGGAGATGCGGCCCTTCCATACCGTAGTATGCCTCTCATCAGATGGGCGAGAAGAGACATAATATTTCCCATTTAGGTGCTAGGTCACCAAGAGAAAACCAGTTGAAATATTTGCAATCGACATAAGTGTGCAATTTTTTGTTGATGCGATAGTGGGACTCTGAGAACCGGTGAGCAGGGGTGTGTTAACATGCTTGAAGATGGGTTGTGGTCTGAGAACCCGTGAGCAGGGGTGTGTTAACATGCTATAAGATGGGTCCTAGGTAACATAATTGGTTAACTTTCATGTAGCTGGTCCTAACCAACTTTGGATATTATGTATCACCTCATCAGGTAAAACACGGCATTTTAGAAGAAAAACAGAAAAGGCCAAATACGCCCTTTGTCACTGTCCTCAATTGTCTATTGAAATCAGAAATGATATGAGTTCAGTTTTAATGTTTCGTTATGGTAATACATAAATTTGAAATTTCCCAGACTTTAAAGAGTTGATAATGTTGATATATTTCATTTCCTTGATTCCTTGTATACCGTTTGATAAACTGGTAATGTTGTGGGTTGGGTAGGGTGTTCTACCCATTATGGAGTACCTATGTTTGTGTTAACAAGCTATAAGATGGGTTGTGGTCTGAGAACCCGTGAGCAGGGGTGTGTTAACATGCTTGAAGATGGGTTGTGGTTGGGAGTTTTCTTCAGAAAATCCAGTCTTCGAAGAGTTTAAAGCGAATCAAATCCCATCTGAAACCTGAAACACTTCCAAAATATCCAATACCCGAACCTAATCTAAGGTATTCCTAGGTTCCTAGTTGAATTCTAATCTATTCTCTTCTGTTTTAACTTTTTTTCGCCCTTCTATTTATTCATTTTATTCCATCCCCCTCCAGGTAATCCACTCATCGAGGAGCAGAAGTTAGTCAAATCCCATCTGAAACACCTCCAAAATTTCCAAATGCCCAAGTATAATCTAATTTATCTATTCCTAAGTTCCTTGTCGAATTCTAATCTATTCTCTCCTGTTTTAACTCTTTTTAAAAGCCCGTCGAAATACCCAAGCCTAATCGATTCTCTTCTACTGTTTTCTCTTCTGTTTCAACTCTTCTGTTCTATTTCCCCTTCAGGTAATCCACTCATCGAAGAGCAGAAGCGCGTCAAGTCCCAACTGAAACACGTACAAGTACCCGAGCGTCCCCCCCTAGAGATCCCCAAGAAGAAAGCGATCTTCCGATTCTCTGACGAGGATGAATTGCTAGAGGACGAAATCCAGTGTGTTGCTCCGGAGGTAGAACGAAGAATAGAGGCCGGGGAACTCATAGTACAGGAGGAATCCAGTCGTGTTGTGACCCAGCGGAGTGTGCGTGTTGAAGAAACCGGGTCTGTAGGTAAGCGTATAACGGTTTGTTCTGTAATATTTATAACGAAGAATATTACGAAAAACTTAGGGTAATAAGTGGTTGGAATATAACGAAGAATAGAAGCCGGGGAACTAATAGTACAGGAGGAATGCAGTCGGGTAGTGACCCAGCGGAGTGTGCGTGTTGAAGAGACCGGATCTGTAGGTAAGCATAGAGGAGAAAATACCTTCTTTTCTGTAGGTAAGAAAAGAAAAGGAAAGGTTTTTTTTTTTAACTGAGATAGCACATTGAATGAACCAGTTCCCAATGGAACCCTATAGTTAAGGAGTGTTGCGTGTGGTTAGTATCCATATGGGTGACCATCAGTGCAATCGCGTGTTGCTGGCTTATCCTGGCCCAATTAGGGTGTGTGAGGTTAATGTGAGTAGGCAAGTAGCTTGTCACCGAAATCGCCAAATGGATTTTGCAGTTTTACAGTTATCCTCTATCAAACATTTTTTTCTCTGTTTTGTAGAGAGCAAGAAAGTCCTTCAAGAAATCACCAATACTTCATCTACCAAACAATCTTCAACTGAAACTACTAAAGCCCCATCACCCAGCGTAGAAACCCCTATTGAACCGAGCTTAACTAGCGTACCAACTGCTGCTAAGGATAGGTCCCCAGACACATCAGCTGTAGAAAGATCACCTGCTGCAGAGAAATCACCTGTAGTAGAGAGATCACCTGTAGTAGACAGATCACCTGTAGTAGAAAGATCACCGATACCTGAGGACAGTACTGTTGTTGCTGAAGAACAAGCAGAAGAAGATATGGATCGATACAGCATGCGAAGTTCTGGGTCCCGTAAGTTACCTAGTAATTAATTTTTAGTTATAATTATGCCTTGTTGGTCTTACGTTATATTTTGTTGGATGGCAAAATGTATGGGTTGGCGCGCTGTCTTACCGTTGGCCAACAGTTCTCCAACCATGTAACCATTTTCCCAACGACGAGCTAACCCTACGATTTCTCAATCACCGGTGTTGTTAGAGGTATACCCAAAAATAGCACTCGCGTTGAAAATTCCATTGCCAAAAAACTCTCTCTCTCTTTCCCTCTCATTTATGACAAGATTAAGATACATATTCAAATGATTAGAAATGATAATTTTCCCATGTTTAAAAACGTCTCAATACATGCTATCTTCCTGTCTCTCTTTCTTTTTCATTCTCATGACCTAACGTTCTTAGTTTCTTACCTACCTAATAGAAGTTTGATGTGATTAGAGTATACATAAATTTTATTCTGCTTATTAGGTACCTACCTAGGTAAGAGTTTGAGGTGAGGGGTGAAGGTGGAGAGAAGCGGACGCATTTGGGGGATGAAGAGAGAGAGAGAAGATGAAGAAGAAAAGAAGGAGAGAGAGAGGGGGGAGATGGATAGAGACGGGGAGATGGATAGAGAAAGAAAAAGAAGAGAGAGGGAGAGAGAGAGAGATGCCTGGCAATATTGTTTTGAAATTTCCATCAATTTTATAAACATTGTAAATCTTCTACCATGAATTAGTGGAGGCTGTAGGATTACACATAAAAGAAAATAATAAAAACAATAATCTAGGACATCTAGGTATTAAAAGATGAATGTTTTTTACTTTCTATTACTACAGTATAGCGGAGCTATACTAGTAATGAAAGTATTGCAATCGGTCCAAATTTTCAAAATCGGGAAATGAGTGGAAATATCCGTTTTGGGGTCCCCTGATTCCAAAAAAGTGGTTTTTAGCCCATGGTCTGTACGTTACGTACGTACGTACTACAGGTTTAAATGGGAAAAAGTAGAAAGTTGTGAACAAAATATCTCAAGAACGGTTTGTCGTAAAGCGATGAAATTTGGTATGCTATCCCGGTATGGTCCAAGAACGCGACTGTAACAATTTGGTAAAAATCGGACAGTCACCCATCCAGATATTAACCAAAGTAATTGTTACTAAACCCTCATTTCGTGGAAAATGTTGAAAAGGTTGTGAACAAAATATCTCAAGAACGGTTTGTAGTAGAGAAATGAAATTTGGTATGCTATCCCGATATGGTCCAAGGACGCGACTGTAACAATTTGGCAAAAATCGGATAATCACCCATCCAGATATTAACCAAACTAATTGTTGCTTAACCCTCATTTCGTGGAAAAATATCTCAAGAACGGTTTGTCGTAGAGAAAAGAAATTTGGTATGCTATCCCGGTATGGTCCAAGAACGCGACTGTAACAATTTGGTAAAAATCGGACAGTCACCCATCCAGATATCAACCAAAGTCAGTAAGGTTCATATTGTTGTCTTCAAGATCCTATGATGATAATAATAATACCTACTCTATATTGTTGTTTATTTCCAGTGCTAGAATCAAGTCCTATGGCAGGACGGATAGTGTGGGCAGTGGATGTGCTATAGAGGAAATATCGTCAGTACGTCATCTGGATGGTAAAACCTATGATAATAATAATGAGGAGATCGGGATTGGAGGACGCACTACCAGGCGTGGAGGTAAGCAAACACATAAACTTTTGTAAACCATTCGAAGATAGAAGTCAGTGAGTTGTTCCGTAAAAGAAGATTTAGAACCTTATCTCTTTTAGTTAATAGGTAAATAAATAATACGAGTATTTACTTATAAGCAATTTAGCAAAAATAATATCTAGGTAAGATACTCGTGTGTGTTAGCACGGTGGACTTAGGATCCGGAGGTTAGTGGTTCAAGTCCAAGTCACAACGTTTACCGAAGTGCATTATGAAGGAATTTTTGAAAGATTTGAATTTTTGAATCATAAAGTGTTTGTTAATCCTGTACAGATCAAAGTGCTTTTCATCAAATTTCTCTTTGTTCCTTGTTTATTAAAATACACTCCATCTAATCTATGTATTTCCACTCCACACATTTGTTCACAGATTACGGAGAAGAAATCACCTCCACCTCCTCCGTTCGCAAGTCCTCCAAATACTCCTCATCCACTGGCGAAGAAGACACCTCTTCCACCCGGACTAAACGCTACGGTCTGGACGAGACAGACTCCAGCTCCGTCCGTACTAAACGCGCGAGTGCTCTGGACGAAGAAGACTCGAGTGCGACCCGTACTAAACGCCTAGCGGATGAAGACGATCGCCTGACTAAACGTTCAGCTCTGGGTTTGGACGAGGAATCTTCCTCAATCTCCCGTACTAGAACTAGTACGTCACAGTATGCTCGCGAAGAGAGTGTTACCGGTAAACGCGCTTTGGACGATGAGGAGACAGAGCGCCTGACTAAGAAGACGGTTTTGGACGAAGACCAGACCGTGCGCCGGACTAAAGTGGGAATTTCGGATGTTGAGGCTGGGGAGAAAGAAGGACCCGTGTTTACCAAACCCCTGGAATCATATGCTGTGAAAGGTAAGATTTTTTTTTCTTCTTCTTCTTCTTCTTCTTCTTCTTCTTCTTCTTCTTCTTAGGAAAAAAACTATAACATTTATTAGAAAATTAAGTGAAAAGGAAGTAAACTTATCTAATAAAACATACAATAAATTTTAATAAACATAATTAATCATTAATCAGCACTAAAAATAAACAAAATACCCAACTAAATTACCTAGTTAAATAATAAACAAATAAATAAGATTTAAAAAAAAAAAAACGTATTTATAAACATTGTGCGGTTCCTGTACCCGAACCAAACTAATCCTGCTCCCCCTTTCATACACTCTGGTAGCTTGGCAACAACTATTTCATTTCATATCATATCATCTGTTTTTATTACCAACGCTTCTCTTTTTGCCAAGATATTCTGTGTATGTGTCTAAAAATAATCTCATCTAACCTAACCCTCTCTCTCGCTCTCTTTCTCTCTCTTTCTAATACACACGCACTCTCTCTCTCTCTCTCTCTCTCTCTCTCTCGCTCTCTCTCTCTCTCTCTTTCTCCTCTCCTTTTTCATTACCTTTGCTTCTTATTTATTTTCTCTGTTTCATAATTGACGGTACTAACACTACTAACGTCATTCCGAGGGAGATAAACGATATCTCTCTTTTCTTCCCTCCCACCTACTATCTCTCTCTCTCTCTCTCTCTCTCTCTCTCTCTCTCTCTCTCTCTCTCTCTCTCTCTCTCTCTCTCTCTCTCTCTGTCGGCGTGGTGTGACAGTTCAGGGGTTGTGGGCTCGGAGTTCCGCAAAGATCGGTGTTCGGACCCGGATTCATAGATTTCCAATCAACATGATTTTTCTTTCCTTTTTTAATGGATTTAATAGCAAGATGCTTACTCTCTGAGCTCTCATAAACAACCAATGTGATTCAGGAATGTTGAAAAATCGTCGAAAAATGATTTCTTCGAATAATTTTATGCATGAGCTCATGGATATGAATACATATTTCACTCAAACGCCATAGAGACAAAATGTTAAACTCTGGAACTGGAAGCCTTGTTGGCCTTGTGTACTAAAACGTCACCACTTTTTACCACTCGGCACTGCAAAGACGTAGAAAACTATTTTTTATTATTAGCAAAAAAGAAAAAAGTTTTTTTTACGTATGCTCTAAGAATGAGAAAAAAGAAGCAAAAAGCAAATTTTTTTAATGTTGTAAATTTTTTATCTTTCGAAACGTTTTTAACATCCGAAAATAACGGTCTCGTCCGCCGTCCGTTCGAAAATAATTACGAAAAATAATTTGCCTACAGAATATTAATTAATTAAACTCTTTTTTGCTAACCTATCTACAATTCTAACTAATATTTGATTAATAATAAATTGTAAAAATCTACGTTTATCAAACCTATTTATTTATTTTTACGTTGTAACTGAACATTTTGCTGTCCTGAATTCGATTACAGTTATATCTTTGTATTATTTGTGTTTTAAACCTGGACTTTTCTTCACTGTTTATCTATTCAACTTTAGTTTTAACCATTCGAGAATCTATTTTTTGTGTAAAAGAGGCCACATTTGGTCGTTGAAAATCCGGACATTATCTGACAATCTTACATCAGTTAGGATGACAAATTAAAGATTTCAAGAACCCTAACTAATCTAAAACAAACATATCTGCATACAACATTTAATAGATCTTTAATAAAGTACAACATTACAAGTAAAAAAACGCTCATCTAACAACATTCTACATTGTCACCAATGATTAAAAGAAAAGTATAAACTACATACCTAGTAAAAAGACATCTTCAGAGTTTAAATTGCGTTTAAACTTTCTAGTAAGATTCATCTTTTTGAATACAAACAAAACTACAAAAGTAACATTTACAAGAACATAAGAACATTTATTTGTAAACAAATCAGTGAAACAATACAATATAAACAATACCTTCCGCTTTTTAATCAAAATAGGCAAATTGTCTCAGTATCTTTCTGTTAATTAATTCTACTGTTGAAGTTCAATTAATTAAGATTTAGTTCAATTAACTTTGCATAAACTCAACTCAATTAGTCGTTAATTTCTAAATCTAAATTTAGCCTCCGCTATTACCAGCCTGTGATATTAATTTTTAAAAATCAGCTTTATACATTTTAATTATCTACATTTGAGGTAAATATGTACCTTATGTTTTTCCCCATTCGAAACTATTTATTAAAAATTATATATATAAAAAAATATATAGTTTTTTTTATGTTTTCATTACTCTGTTGCCAAGTGTGACCAATTAATTTCAGACATCAGACGAATTTAAAAATTCAGACGAGGTTAGATAGAGGGTTAATTATGATATTTATGTGGTGACAGATGTTCTACACGTTCAAGGTCATACACACGTGTCGTATTTCGAAGGCCAAAGGGGTTAACCTTCAGCTTCAAGAGTAAAAAAAAAAAAACAAAAACAAATAACAACGACGACGACGACGACGACGACAACAACAACAAACAAACAATCACTTGGGGGCTAACATAATTCAATGAAATACTAAAATTGCCGTCGATCGATGTTGACTGAACCGTTCACACTGCCTCGATAACATGGATTCACCTCGCCGATCGACGTTTGGACACATCTTTAGATCTTTCGTCCGAGTTTACAATGTTATGTTGAGTTCATTCAAACTTGTCTTTAGCCCATTTTTTGGGTGTTTTTCTAAGTTTATCTACATTTTATGTTGCAAACTTTGAATTGATATGTTGCGATTCATATTGCTTCAAGTTGCAAGGGGGGTGGTTGCTTGTATGTTTCAAGTGTTTCATTGTATCCATAGTCATCTGTTTCATTATCTGTTTCACAGTGGGTGAGGATGCAACACTTGAGTGTGATGTGGCGGCCTCTGTCCTCTGGTTGAAGAACAATAAACCCATTCCCCCCTCATACGGGGATCGGTACTTCCCCTCCAGGTTAGTATTTCTCGGTCACTTCTGCCTATTTGCGAAGAAAAAGAAAAGAAGAAATGACTAGGGCCTTTCAAGGGGTCGTTCAATGAAAAATAAATCAAGTAAAATGAAATGAAAAATCTAGCAATTCCCGTAGCCGAGTGGATATCACACTAGGCTTGCACACCGGAGATCCTGTTTTTTTTTTTTTTTTTTTTTTTTTTTTTTTTTCAAAATTTTTCTCTTTAGCGAAAAAAACAAATTGGGGTTTTTTTTTTTTTGAGAGAAATTTCTGCAGAATTTTTCGCTTTAGCGGCATCAGGGTAAAAAGAAAATTTACAGATTTTAACATTTAAGTTAACAGAATGAGTTAGTAAAGGAGGCTGTGAGTAATGCTGTGATATCCCCAAAAACTCTGAAGAGGCTTTCCGAAATAGTTGAGTCATTTGTAAAAGTTCTTTTTGTGCGCTACCTAACCCTATCTCTTTTCCTGTTCCAGTTCATCGGATCAGGTTCACCACACACTTCACATTATGGGAGTGAGAGAGAGCGATGAAGATTCGTTCACAGTGAGGGCGAGTAACGAAGATGGAGCTGTCTCTTACTGTACTACCCGGCTTACAGTGGAACGTAAGTATTGCGGCTTGTTTTTAGTGAACGAACGAAGAGAATTCTAACTTTTAACTCCACAGTTTTTTCATTTTTAAGAGGTTTCATAGAGGGAACTGTAATTTTATTGTTCTTTCTGAAAGCGAAGAGAGAAGGAAGAAAGGAAGAGAGGATGGGAGGAAACCAGCCCTACCGAGAACGGACCTGACCTATCTGTTTAGGATAAAGCCCGCCCCGAGTAATCGAACCTACGACCTAGCGCTTGCAAGGCAGACGCGCTACCATCCAAGCTAACTAGACTGGCTGGTTTTTCATTTATTTTGTAGCCAGCCTAGTTAGCTTAATTGGTAGTGCGTCTGCCTTGTAAGCGCTAGGCCGCGGGTTCGATTCCCACCCGGGGCGGATTTTATCCTGATCATGGAAATACGTTAAAAACAAGGTGTATATTTATAAGACAAGGACTCTGGATGAGTTAACGGGTGCTTCTTATCGCGAAATTCGTGCTATAGCCCAGGAAAGGCTAAATGTAGTATGCCGATTTTGCACACAGATTGAGTGTTTTCAAAATTAGGGCAATTTTTCGGATAGCGTTGTCTGCCACACCTGATCACCATCACAAACATAAAGTAAAGTAAACCTCATTTTGTTATCTTTCATTTAAAATAAATATCACTCTTTTATCTTGAAAACTGAACGTGTAGCATCATTTTAGGGTCCGTCCCTCCTAGAATTTTTAAGCCCGTAGTGATTAGAGAAAATCAGTACCTATGTACCTACCTTTAGGATCTGACTCATTGACTGAGTAATTAGTTTTAATAACTGAGTAATTCTTTTTAATAACTCACTCACTCACTCATCTCTAGTTCAAAATGAACGTGAAAATTTGAAATATTTCAATATGAAAAATGTGGAGGCTGTGTTTCATTCTCGGCATCTCAATAATACCCATGCTGGTATAGGTGTTTATTTTGATTTCCGTGAGTAACATCTCAACATTATCAATATATTTCCGAATGTGTTATTCACTATTGGATTGTCGTCATCGAAATGATACCGTCATCAAGTTTAGGGCAAACCATAGTTATTTGTAAAATAATAATAATAAAAGATACACATAAAAAAAATCCAAAATGTTTTAAAAATGCATAAGAAGCGTGCTTCAAAAAGTTTAATAATGAAGTTAATAATTTTAATTCAGAAACTGCAGACCTCACATAGAGAAAAAGACTCCCCGAAGGTCGAATTGTCTCCAGAAACTCATGTTCCAAGATGCTAACAGAAATCCCATGGCAATCTATTCCATTCAATGTCTATTAACGTTTCTATTTTAATGAGTTCCAATAAAACTCCATTCATCCCATTATCGCCCATTAACTAATTAACCTACTTCAGTCGAAATATTACTTGTGTTAAGGAAGGTCTGGTTGGGATTTAAGAGAAAAAAATAATAATACTATTACGAAAGCCATCTTTCAAGAATATTATACTGTATCGATCTTATTATATTTCCTGTGTTTGTTAATTTGGCAATTTGTCAGCAGTATGGTTTATCCTAATCGCAGTTTAGTGTACATGATCTCAATCCAATATCATAAAAACAGAACCTCATGGAATGGGGTTATATTTCGTAGTTACAATTTTATGTATTTTTCGTATTGACTTATGTGCATCTGTTTATAATGATTGCCCTCCCCCTCCCCCCTCTCAAACGTCAATGTGCTCGCCTGGTAAAGACAGAGTAAGGCGGGGCGTGGGTTACAATAATAACTTTGTGTCGATAGGTACTGCACGTAAACTTTTAAGAAATTGCAATATTTTGCTACACATGAAAATTGTTAGTTTGTACACTAATATCTGTCTTCCTAACTTTTTTTTCACCACTCTTCAATTTATTTGCAGATGATCATCAAGAAGATTCACCAGATGGTTCACCCAAGTTCCTCATAGGTATGAAGAACACTGCAGTGCTGGAGAAGACATTCCTTCGCTTTATGGTGAAGGTGTCTGGATCTCCTAAACCCGAAGTCAAATTGTAAGTACAAATCTTTCTTTGGCCCCTTTCTCCCAAGGGAACCGGTCAATGTCCTTCCCCTAATATTTTTATTTATTCTAAGAGGATCTTTTTTTTTACTAACATTTAAATAAGAGGATATTTTTTACCAACATTTATAAGTAAAGCTTTTTTTTTACTAACATTTTATAGTTTTATCAAATCTTCGAGATAATTTGAGTAAATTGCTCTGAAATACCTATAATACCTAGTAGGTACCTATCACGGAGTTATCCCCAAGAAAAGTTAGTATATTGCACTTTGCATAATCACAATGGATTGCAGGCATTCATACAAATTTAGGTAACTTGCCATCTCCACCAATAAAATCACTTCTACCTAGTTCAGTTCACTCAGAAAATGAACTCTCAAAAATTTTATAACATCTAAAACTATTGAGTAGCTCTAGGTGTTTGGAAATTTTTGTTTAATTTCAACACAATCGTGATCCATTTGAAATTAACAAAAGAAAAAATATTCATACAATCAACACAATCTATTTAAATGTTACGAAAGAAAGAATATTGATACAGACAAAAATTAGTAAAAAAAAAAAAATAGAAAGTAATAAAAGAATCGGACAAAAAATTTAATCTAACTTCGTTCATTCAATGGGAATCGGAAATAATGGTACACTTGTTTCGTTATTACCTACCTTATTATCTTTCTGTTTATTTCATTGATTTATTTATTAAAAATTATCATCACGGAATATGGCACAATTTGTTCGCTATTTTAATTAACAACGGAAGTCATTTATCTTTGGAATGACACCAAACGTATGGGTGTGATATGTGTTTTGTACATGTGGTACGTTATGTAGGTACAGGTATAATTTCAATTGTTATGTGTTAGGTTATGTAGTGTATATTCAATGTATAGTCTCAATTGTTATGTACGTAATGTTGATCGTTGATGTGTTACACAGTCAGTCGAAATATCGCCCATCAGCCCATCACTCAACACAACGCAATATAGGTAGGTATGCGATATAGATCATAGTTGCTTCTTTATTTTGTCGTAGCGTTCAGGCGCGAAATTATGTTCATGCAAAAAACTGGAAGGGTAAGTTATTGTAGGACTGCCAAGCAGCTGCAAGTTTCAGGAAATAATTTAATAGGAATTTACTACCTACGATTTTTTTTCCTAGAACAAAACAAAATAATAATGGGAAAATCCTGGAACCGAACACTGAAAAGAGGAGGAAGAAGAACAAGAAAAAGGAAGAGGAGATGTAAAAAACGATAAAAAAGAAGAAAGGAGGAAGAGGAGGAGGAGGAAGAAGAACAAGAAAAAGGAAGAGGAGATGTAAAAGACGATAAAAAAGAAGGAAGGAGGAGGAGGAAGAAGAACAAGAAAAAGGAAGAGGAGATGTAAAAGACGATAAAAAAGAAGGAAGGAGGAGGAGGAAAAAGAAGAACACCTTGGTCCCCAAATTCAACACGTCGTACCTTGGCCCCCTGGTATACTTTCGTACCAGAATTTCCTCATTCAAAACGGTACAACA
>NW_007377759.1:138871-143313 GCF_000475195.1 Diaphorina citri
AGGAGGAGGAGGAGGAAGAAGAAGAACAAGAAAAAGGAAGAGGAGATGTAAAAGACGATAAAGAAGAAAGGAGGAGGAGGAGGAAGAAGAAGAACAAGAAAAAGGAAGAGGAGATGTAAAAGACGATAAAGAAGAAGAAAGGAGGAGGAGGAAGAAGAAGAACAAGAAAAAGGAAGAGGAGATGTAAAAGACGATAAAAAAGAAGGGAGGAGGAGGAGGAGGAAGAAGAAGAACAAGAAAAAGGAAGAGGAGATGTAAAAGACGATAAAGAAGAAGAAAGGAGGAGGAGGAGGAAGAAGAAGAACAAGAAAAAGGAAGAGGAGATGTAAAAGACGATAAAAAAGAAGGAAGGAGGAGGAGGAGGAAGAAGAAGAACAAGAAAAAGAAGAGGAGATGTAAAAGACGATAAAAAAGAAGAAAGGAGGAGGAGGAGGAGGAGGAGGAAGAAGAAGAACAAGAAAAAGGAAGAGGAGATGTAAAAGACGATAAAGAAGAAGAAAGGAGGAGGAAAAGGAGGAAGAAGGACAACAAAACGTTTTAGTTAGATATGGTTATTTACGAATTTATGACTGTCTCGAACTGTCAAATTCAATATTGGGTAAACAACGTTTTGTTACTTTGAATGTTCAATGTGCCTGCCTTATAAGCGCTAGTTCGCGGGTTTGATTTACGGGGCGAACTTCATCCTAAATAGATAAGATTTCTTCTCGGATCTGCTGACTTTCTCCTTATCTTGTCCTCCTTCTATCTCCTATTTCAGGACGATAAGAACCTCGTTGTTACAGTTCCCTCTATCAAACCTCTTATAAATATGCTAGGCACCGGCCCTGTCTCCCTCAATCTAATTAGTGTAAAGTTTATTTATATCAATTAGAAATCTTTCACTTCCCATCTCCATCGCATTCACCACATACCCAAAATTATTTTGGACATTTTACGCTGGACTTTTAGGACTACAAGTGCAAAATTTTGTACACTGGGCTTTTAGAGGCTGTGGTCATACCAGCTCAGCGTTTATCTTTCTATGCGTTTATTTAGACCTGTGACTTTTCACTACAGGTAATGTAACCACGTGCTCTTTGATATGGAAGTGCGATGTTAGAAATCTGATCTAATGTAACCGGACCGTACTTCAGGCCCGGACTGCTTGAAATCTTTTCCAACGCGCGGTTCTTCAGTCCCTATAAATTTTATAATAGGCGCCGGCCCTGTCTCCCTCAATCTAATTAGTGTAAAGTTTATTTATATCAATTAGAAATCTTTCACTTCCCATCTCCATCGCATTCACCATTGCAAATCATCCATTGTTCTATTCGACCTTATTTGCAAATTCGATTTAGTTTTATTATTGTGACAATTTCGATTTGAATTCCGTTTTCCAAGATCCATTTTTTCCAGTTTTCGTCGCATTTTTTTTCTCTCGGATCGCTTTGAAGTTCGAGAGTGAGTGTTCTCAGGATTATTGGTGTTTAGAACGGGGGTGAAAGCTCCCATTTCTTGGCTACCGTGAGGTTGAACAGTGTTCTCATTTAGAAGTGAGTGAACTTACTATAAATATAAAGTCCTTTCTGTATCGAGGTAGGTAAATGTGAATGAGAGCTAATAACAGAGCATAGCGCATAGAGCAGGTAGACAGAACGACGAATTCAAATCGCATAAAGCTAAATGCTCCCCGATCCACTCTGTTTGAAATCTTATTCATAGTAATCATAGCATAGTAGGAAATTTTTACTTTCTATTACTACAGTATAACGAGGTATACTAGTAATGAAAGTATTGCAATCGGTCCAAATTTTCAAAATCGGGAAATAGTTCGAAATATCCGTTTTGGGGTTCCCTGATTCCAAAAAAAGTGATTTTTAGCCCATGGTCTGTACGTACACAGGTTTAAATGGGTCGAGCAAAAACGTTTGCTCAATAGTGCTCAGAAATTTTCGAGAGTCAGATAGACTCATAGATAGCAGCAGTAGACAACAAAATTTAGGTCTTTGAAATAGAGCGCTAGTAGGTAAAGCCTATAGTTAAATCTGTAAATTGAAAAAGAGGGGCCCCCATAGAACCCATGATTAATTGGGTGAATTTCCCAATTTGTTGAAAATTTTTGCTGAAGTTCACCACAATTGGACCAACTGTTCGAGAATTATAGCGGAAGAAATAAAGAAAAAAAATATATAAAAATGAAAAATAATTAAGCTACACTTATAAATCAGATCTCGCTTCTTTCTTTCCATCAAATCTTATATTATAAGAACAAGATCCATTCACTCATTCACAGTTCACATTTCATAGTTCACACACTGATCGCTCTATCTCGAGAACCACAACACCTAGAAAGCTGAAATTTGGTAGGAATATTCTTTTTATGGTCTAGGTGTGCAATAAGAAAGGATTTTGCGAAAATCTACACCGATCCTGAGATATGATCAATTTTTGATCGCTGAAATCTCCATAAGAAATACACAGAGTGCAGAGACTGCGGGATAGAAAACTTTTCCTCGCTCGCCTAATATTTGAGTTTCGTTTATGTTTTTAGTTTGATAACTACAAGTTCGGCCATGCCTTTTCCACAAGTTTGGCCATGCCTCGGGATGAACTAGCGGGATTCCGGAGCGAAGCGACGGAATTCAGCTAGTTATTAATAAAATTAGTGGAGATGCCAAATGACCGAATTTTGTATGAACGCCTGTAATCTATTTGATTATGCAATGTGCAATACATTTGGTAATTAGTCACTTTATTTCATAAATTCATACAATTTTTTTTAGAGTTAATAAATCTGTACCCAATACCATTGGTGTTCGAAGTTCCAATATAAGTGTCCAAGAGCATTGAACCCTTGAAACAAACTCATATTAAGGCGGCCACCCACGATCCGGTATACCGGATCCGGTCACCGGATTAGTTGCGATTCTTCCACAAGCAGGTCTCGGACCTATAGATAGCAATGAAGTCAACCATTACTTCAGTCTGTTTTAACTCAAGTCTGTTCGCGACATAACTCAAATCAGTTTATTTATTTTTTCGAATCAAAAATCCCGAGTAAAATAATAACCTGCAAAGTAAACAAAAAAGGTACAACTGATGACAGACCGGAAGCGCCCCACTCACGATTAGTTTTCGTTCACCGGATCCGGTGATAATATAAAATTTTATATTCATCCGGGACATCCGGTGAGTATCACATCAGTCGAGTAGACCGGATGCTCGAACAGCCACTCACGACACGGTTTACCGGATGCCGGATGACGGATCGTGAGTGGCCGCCTAGGCCGCCTTTAGAAACAACGCCATCAGAAAAGAGTGATATTCAGGTTCAGGTGGACAGAAGGAATTAGCTATAACCTAGACAAACAAGTTTAAAATAGTGAGAACTTATACGAATAAAGTTACTTAACTTTGCCACACGTTTACCAAATTTTATCAAAATCGCAAACACCGTCCGAAATTTAATGGTGTAACACTGTAACACACATACCTACAGATAAACTATAGCTGGTATCTTGGATTTCCTATGATATATAGGCGCTATCACGCAAAAATAGGGGAAACGAGCTTCAGAAGAGGCAAGAGGGACCATTCCATAAGGAAAATACAACTTGCACCGACCAAAGTTAAAACTTGGGACTTACTTCGCTTGGTCATCAATTAATTTAGATTGAACGTAGGGTGTCTAGTCGTACCTTGGCCCCCGTTGTACCTTGGTCCCCTGGACTTTTCTGGTAACTGGCGCCACCTATCGGGTCCGAAAAATATGTATCTGATGCGTAATTTCACAACGAGCTTATAGCAATTTGATTTGTAAACGAATCAGTTGTCGTTGAGAAGTTAATTAGGAAAGTCGTGTTTTGGTCTGTGTTTCGAACATTTTTTAAAAAAATTTGTTCAGCACTGGTGTGATGACTAACTGGCAAGGACTTCCTGAGTGCCGACGCCACAATAACAATCCTGTGAGCGAACTTGGGATGAGTATTCACCTGGAGCCCCGAGACAAACCCCATACGGCGAAGTTTAAGTTTACCTATCAAGCACTCCAAAAACGAGGTTGTATTAGCCCGCAAGGGTAGTAAAGATGATGTAACGTGTGGGTCGTGAAAATAATAGCCAGCTTGTGAACCGGGGGTCCCTTCATGGACCTTGTACCTATGCCTACAACCATGGACACAACCTTACTCCTTTAAGACCATTGCTTTCATATTGGTCCCCCGGTTCCAGTGCTGCCACAACTTAACCCCTGGTTCCACGTTGTCCCAGTAACTCCGGGTTCCATGTTTCCCAGCTGAGTAAAGGCTGAAGGACCTTTTAGATGATATTTTTAGCCCGTTAGTTTAACGTTAGATTGGTTCTTTTGCGCTTGCAATGTTTTTAACGTGATTGGCTAACATCGCCAAGTCAATCTATTTTTATATTAGTCGTTGAGCTGGGACACGAACGGTTAGTTTTTG
>NW_007377759.1:144034-195555 GCF_000475195.1 Diaphorina citri
CCCACCGGCCCGGGGGGGGGGGGGGGGTGTTTTTTTTTTTTTTTTTTTTTTTATTTTTTTTTTTTTTTTTTTTTAACTAGGTAGGTAGGTAGTTGTTAAAAATTGTTCCATTACAATTTCCATCAGTAAATGGTTTCTTCAAATTAAATTGATCCCAAGGGCAATGAAAACCTATACCCTTGACAAATGGAATGTGCCTGAAGGCATGTGATACCAGCTTTTTTAATCCTTCATGTGAAGGCATGTGATACTCCTTCTGTTAAACCTAGAACTTTGTTAAATTTCGTAGGCATATTTAGGTGCATATGCATAATTGCATATGGTCAAAATTTCACGATAGTACGATTTGGAATATTATTATAAAATAAAGCGTGGAAATATTTCGTGTAATATACACAGTGCGTGCTGAAACAGAAACTTGGCCTGGCGCACTGCCGTGCGCCTACAAACATAATTATTATTACCTATTATGAATAGAATAGGGAACCTATACAAATATACAATGTAATGAGGAATTATTGGAATCGGTCCATTTATTTATATACAGATATAAGTGTGGTATAGGTATATGTACACGTACATAATATTGTACGCACCTACTATCTGATTTTATTATATCGATATTATGTATTTACCTGACGTAGTGGTCAAGACGCTCGCCTGGTAAACAGGAGGGCGTGGGTTCAATCCCAGCCGAGGTATGGAATTTAATCCTCAAATAATTTGAGAATTTGACCAGAATAATAGTAGTAACCTACTGCTGGAGTAAAGAGACTTATCAGTCCTATGCGAGCAGTATAAATAAGCACTACATATTATATTACATATTATTTAGTCTCACAGTAGCTCAGATAATATAGAAATAGTTTGATGATTTATTTATTAAACCTCTCTATTTTCTATGCTTCAGATGATAAGACCATATTCTACGGTTTGGAGAACTCAGATCTGCTCAAGTCTGGAGAGACTCCGCAGTTTCAATGGTTGAGAGACGGACAGCCCTTCCAGCCCGAGGACAGATTCAAAGTCGACTATAAGGTAAGTTGGAAAGTGAAAGTTATGTCGAAATATAAAAGAAGATATGCCTTCGAAAAAAATGCAACAGAAAACCTTTAGAAACATTACATAACAATAATAATTATTGTAGTTATTGTCGAAATTTTGTAAAGTTGCCATCAGGAACGCAACCCTGCTTTGAAAGCTCTTTGTAAATTGTAAGGAAACGGCTGTTTTCAAGAGATAGTATCCGCCCCGGACGAAAATCGAATCCACGACTTAGCGCTTGCTTACAAGGTAGACAAATTTTGGGCAATCCGTCAATAAAATGTCTTCTTTGTTTACCGCTTGCTCCGATGAATTCTGATTACTAATTTACTCCTGCCTCCTGGTTTGAAAACCATGGCTTGGCTTGGAAGCCAGAAATGCCATCGTAGGAAAGTATTGAGGATCTGTATCTGTATGTTTGGGTCAAGTATTGTCAAACTCTCTTCACTTAGCGAGACGGAGCGCTGCCTCGCTCTTTAATTGTAAGTAATCAATTCTCGAGTCACTTGTACCGAGCCCATATTTCTCTGATTGCAGGATGAAGGTGATTCCCTACAGCTGGTGTTTCAGAATGTAAAGCCTGAGGATGCTGGTGAAACAAGTTACTGACCATATTCTCAATGACAGTCCATCTCTGTCATTCAAGGGAAATATTGAGGATATCAAAACTCTTAGTTCAGAAGCTGTTGCCTGGTTACAGAGTTTACCTCTGTAGATAGAGGAGATCACAGTTATATGGTCACGTTGAAAGAAGAGATGAGAGCTACATACATAGGGTTGAGAGTTGAGAGAATGGAAGTGAGGGGGATAAAAGGGCAAAGTAGACCGAAGAAAAAAGTTGAAGTATTATGTGAATTAAGACTTGAGTGAGAAAAATTAAACAGGACATGAGGTACACAACAAGGCTGCCTGGAAGGGACTGACAAGAAACGCCGACCGATTTAAGTAGGAAAAGGCTAAGAAGAAGAAGAAGATCCATTAATCACTCCCTCCCTTATCCATCAGGTATCGTAACGGGCAGGAAATCAATTGACGGCATACCCAAGCCCGAGGTCAAATGGTAAGTGTCATAACCAGAGTCCTTCAAACGTCATAATGTCATGATATCATACTAAAACGTCATATTTTAGCTTTTTTGGGGAAAAATCGTAACGGGCAGGAAATCACGGCCGACGCGAACATCAAAATCACTCGCGACTCGAAGCGTATTGAAGATTATCATCTAACTGTAACCTTGGTCAAACCTGAGGATGGGGGAGAGTATGAAGTACGCGCTAGCAATGAAGTGGGAAGCGCCGTCACTAAATCCAGAGTACTCGTACACTGTAAGTTATTAAAACATTCCTATCCCTATTTAATAAACAATTCCTCAACACAAGGCGTTTCATGGGTAAAGTACTGACCGACCGGTAAAGATCCCCTGACCGACTTAACGCCATTACCACAAACAGAGTTTAAACTTAGTTTAAATATTAAAAAAAAAAAAAACTCTTGCATGGAGCCATCTGATTGGCTAAAAAGTTTCAAATCAACCAATCAGATTACCTACCTAATTCAAAATTTCAAACTCAAATTGTGGTCCTGGCAATTAATAGATCCAAAGTGTTCATACGGATCAACCATTTCGACTTCCCAATTTTGTTTCTCATACAATGTTATCCACTCTCTGTTTGCATGAACCCCTCTCCCTCCCTTACTGCACCCCCTCCTGTCTTGTCACTATGCACGAAATTATACGATGTTTGACGAAAACCCCCGACTCTGTCCGATTGAATATTGCACTACTTCGTATTTCCGATGCCTGCCGGAAACCCACGATTTTTCCCGAATGAATAACTCGGAAATGTTCGTGGCGTTATACGAACTCAAATGAAACAGCTGTTACCAAATCCAAACAGGCAGATGAGACTGAAGAAGGAGGTATGTACGTCTTGACGAAAACCCCCGACTCTGTTCGATTGAATATTGCACTACTTCGTATTTCCGATGCCTGCCGGAAACCCACGATTTTTCCCGAATGAATAACTCGGGAATGTTCGTGGCGTTATACGAACTCAAATGAAACAGCTGTTACCAAATCCAAACAGGCAGATGAGACTGAAGAAGGAGGTATGTACGTTTTATTGTTCTAATCTACTCTCGGCTAATCTACTTTTAGTATATTCGGTTATGTGTAGGTATTTTTGAAAAATAAACGTCATATTTGACGAAAATAAGAGTCATATTTCACGAAAAATAAACGTCATAAAGTCATATTTTTAGAGTCATATTTTAAGAAAAATAAACGTCATATTTGAAGGACTCTGGTCATAACAGCCTCCTTTACTGATTCTTTCATTTCTAGAACTTTTCTTTTTACTCTCGTAATACCGTCATAACGTCATTGATCGGTACTCATTCAAAGAAGCTACGCAATTACCCTCACGAAATTGAGTGTATCCCGTATTCGAAGCTTAGAACCGAAAAAATGCAACCTCTCCGGGAATCGAACCCGGGACCTCCGGCGCGGCGTGCAAGCTTGGTGTAATACTTAGCACTCGGCTACGGAGCCTACGATTACGACTAGCGTATTATTCTTTTTCTTCGCCTTCCCGTGTACATATGGGGTCGGCGTTTTTCGTCATCCCTCAATCAACCCTATGTAGGGTGATTGCTTGGGCTGACATTTGGTTTTGGCAACAAATTTTACGAGCAGATGCCCCTCACACTCAACCTTTGCTATTTCTTTAGCAAGGGGAGTCCAGGCTGGAATACTCCCTGTTTAACGTGCCCCAGCCAGATAGACAAACGACTACAATATTAACCCTCCTATGTCCCTTGTCCAGGTTGAAGGACGGCAAGCCGGTGAAAGAGACCAAGGACCTGGTCCTGTCTTACGATGACTCCGGCGTACACACCCTCACCATTGAGAAAGCAACACTGAAAGATTCCGGCTCCTATTCTGTCACCGCCACGAACGAAATGTCGACTATTACCGACTTTACCCGAGTGACTGTACACGCCCCGCCTCAATTCCTACGTACCATGACCAAGGCAGTGGATTGTAATATAGGAGACACCATTACCTACCAGATCAAAGTGGAGGGGGATCCTTTGCCTGATGTTAAATGGTGAGTAAAGGGGTTACTTTCCCTACCAAGGATTTAGGATAACGAAACTTTTCTTCTTCAAAAAGTGATTGTTATGAATTTTATTACAATGCTGCTCTTCGTTGATGATGAATTTGTGCATACTTCTGTGATTCGAAATGTTTTTGAATATCAGCTGTTTTCATTATTTACAATGTTGTGGTTTTCTGAACTTAAAGTTGGCACATACCTTTGTATGTAGGTACTGGATGTTTCGGGTCTAAATTCCAGACATGTCTTCAGCAGATTGTCACAATTATATTATGTCATCCGCGTGCCAACTTCAAGTCTAAAAAATCACAACATTGTAACAACTTAAGTAGGATTTTTGGCAAATTAAAAAAAAAAGTCATTAAATTTTCATTGTTTATTTATTTTAAAAAAGAAGAAGAGTTTGGCTTTGTTTGAATTGAAGTTATCGTCCAGGGCATTTTCTGTAACCTAATAACCTTGTTCCTCTCTCTCTACTCCACAGGATGAAGGACAACGAACCTCTACAGATAGATGAACAACATCTCAAGGTCACAGCTGATGGACAAGTACACTCCCTCATCATTAACAAGGTAAATATCTCTTCATTTGAACAAGCGAAGTGACCTGAAACCCTAAAACTTTTAAGACGATTTTTTCTAGAGGTTTGATAGAGGGAAATGTAACTGCTAAGGTCTTCTCGTCCTGAAATCGAAGAGAGAAGGAAGACAGGATAGTAGAAAGTCAGTCGTTCTGATTTTGAATTTCGAACTTTGTTTGATAACTCTGGAACGGTTTGTCGGATTTTGACGTAGGTAATTTGGCAAACATGATTTTTTTTTTCTCAAACGAGTCTATAGGCGGCCCTGTACGGGTCCTTTTCCTGAGTGAATTCCGCTTTCAGCTACACTGAACTACTGATAATGTCATGGAGGAGTAATCCAACTTTAATAAAAAAAAAGTGTGCTAACACTAGTCTTATTTTGATTTCAAGGTGAAACGTGAAGACTCGGGCAAGTACTCGGCTCTCATTACCAATGACCATGGTTCGAGCCAGGATGATGGCAGGATGAATGTTAGATGTGCTCCTCTGTTCACTAAGAAGTTGGAGGATTTCACCGCATTGGAGGGAGACCAGAATGTAGAGTTTACAGTGGATATTGAGTGCTATCCTAAACCCGTGGTCAAATGGTGAGTGTTTTGATGCTAAGCCTACCTCGATAGTGTTTAAGTTAAACTCATCATGGGCTACATTTTTTGTACAATTTTTTTTCTGTGTGGTGGCGCATTCTGCCTCGGTGGTGTAGAAGTCAAGACCCTCGTCTGGTAAACAGGAAGACGCGGGGTTCAATCCTAGTCACATAAAAGGAAAGTAAAAATAGAACACTTCGGGTTAGGTGGCTTAAAACACCCTAGACTTTAAGTCCGATTCCGGCTATAGCTCATGTCACGCTACTGCGCTCCAGTCACAGTAAAGTCAAAATATTCTAAGTGACGAATAAATGAGACTATTCACATCTGCTATTCAAGTCACAGTATGCTTCCTTAGGTACGTACCATGCTGAGGAGGGAGTTTACCCCTCTAAAGCCGCTAGAAATTTGTCTAATATGTATATTTTCAATAGGTGTGAACAAATTAAGTTTAAGTTAATGTTACCCTCGTAATAAATAAAATTGTATCTTTTTCAAATGGTAAAATTTTTGAAATAGTTGACAATGGACTATGAAAGTGTGACGCTTTTTTGCAGGAAAATAATTGTTTAGGTCCAATGAAATGGGACGTAGGTTAATGAAAATGTCCAAGCGCTCTAATTGATTTATAGTCAAAGGAAATAGTCATTCGTCTGCAATTGTGCGTCACTACAATATTATGTAGATTTTCAATAGGTGTGAACAAATTCATTCGAGTAGGTAGTTTAAGTTAATGTTACCCTCGTAATAAATAAAATTGTATTTTTTTCAAATGGTGAAAATTTTGAAACAGTTGACAATGGACTATGAAAGTGTGACGCTTTTTGCAGGAAAATAATTGTTTAGGTCCAATGAAATGGGGACGTAGGTTAATGAAAATGTCCAAGCGCTCTAATTGATTTATAGTCAAAGGAAATAGTCATTCGTCTGCAATTGTGCGTCACTACTTATTCAGTCTATATTATACATTTAACATTGTAGATCTGTGGTTTCAAAATGTAAATACCTATGTATAAAGGCTTCATGGGCTTAAAAATTTTGTATTGTAATCTCGCTTTGTATAAAAAGCGAATTATTAATTCATTATTTGTAATTAATTAATCAATTTGAATTTAGAATAACCTTATTTAACATTGTAGATGTGTGGTTTCAAAATGTAAATACCTATGTATAAAGGCTTCATGGGCTTAAAATTTTTGTATTGTAATCTCGCTTTGTATAAAAAGCGAATTATTAATTCATTATTTGTAATTAATTAATCAATTTGAATTTAGAATAACCTTTTTAGTATTTTAGTCTTTGATAATTTATTTAATTTAACATTAGCGTCCAAGTTGATTAGTTTCAAACATTTTGATATAATTTCATGAAAGCAATCATAAAGTTCTTTTAGTTTCCTTTGAATTTTGTACAGCTTTCTGTAGACAATTTGGCTATAGAAAACTGACCCTCGGAATCCCCTTTGTAAAATAACAGTCAAATGTGTCGATTTTAATCTTGTTTGTTCTAGATCTATGGTAAAATATAGATTTATGATAACATTATTACTGTAGATCTATAAGTATATAATGTGTATGTCACTAGGCTGTTCAAGTGTTCACATACAGGCTGAACTTTTTTTTTCCAAAGAATGTAATTTTATTTCGTTCTTTATAATGACATCAACTAACATTTAATAAGAATAGGTATATTATTACATTGTGAATTGTATTTTAGTGGATATACCCCAACGTTATGGACTTTCGTCTGTGTTAACGTTGACGTTGGTATTGTATAACTTGTTAACGTATAACTTGTTACTAGTATTGTTCCTTGTTGGGAAGGTTACGACAGAGTAACCCAATTGATGTGCTATTTGTTCGGTTTAACTTGAGGCAAGATAGTAAGATCCCTTTAGAAGCTACCTACAAAAATCGGATTGAACAACATTAATGTTATAGTTATAGAAACTGCATGTTATAGTTTTAGTTAAATTTTGGTGAAAATAGATTAATGACTACTCAAGCAGTATAAACAAACACTATTGTTATCTCACCTTAAGTTAAACCCTAGTCCAGTCAAGTAGTTTAACTAATTTCCGTTTTCTGTTTTATTTCTTTCCCCCACCCACCATGCTTTTTGTGCTCCCCCTTCCAATCAAACTTCACATTGCTCTCTCCCCCTCATTGAAATCATCTCGGGACATGGCTCAATGGGACACACATCCGGAACACAAACACACACCAACCATCATCGAAATATAAATACGGATAATTTGTCGGACGATCGAAAATATTGGAAATCTCCGGCAAAAACATGGATATTTTTGACCAAAACCCCTTAAAAAATGGAATCTCCTGTTAAACGACCAAAATCATCGATATGATTGTACACGAAAAAAATAATCGAAATGTCCGATCTCCACAAACGTCGACCCGATTTGCCCTCCAAAAACTTTTTTTCGAACGCTCCATCCCGAACAGAAGCAGAAACGAAACGACTGTCGAATCGCCAACGAAAAGCAGGCATCTACGGGTTTGACAGCGACGACGAAAACGAAGTCGACCGAAAAAAGTCGATCTCGAACGAAAAGGCCGACGATGGAGAAGTCATCGTGACGTCACGGGGCAAAACGACGACCAAACGCAAAGTGACGGTCACGAACGATGGCGTTATCCCTATTTAATCCCTATTTAATTCTTATCCCTAAGAAATTGCACAGGTCTTTGCCACTTATTTTAATTCAGTATATGAAATCCGCTCTGTTCAAAACCCACTCAACAATATTCAAAATGAGTGCTAATCCTACCTCGGTAGTGTTTAAGTTAAACTCATCATGTGCTACATTTTTTGTACAAAATTTTTCTGTGTGGTGGCGCATTCTGCCTCGGTGGTGTAGAAGTCAAGACCCTCGTCTGGTAAACAGGAAGACGCGGGGTTCAATCCTAGCCACATAAAAGGAAAGTAAACATAGAACACTTCGGGTTAGGTGGCATATAACACCCTAGACTTTAAGTCCGATTCCGGCTATAGCTCATGTCACGCTACTGCGCTCCAGCCACAGTAAAGTCAAAATATTCTAAGTGACGAATAAATGAGACTATTAACATCTGCTATTCAAGTCACAGTATGCTTCCTTAGGTAGGTACCATGCTGAGGAGGGAGTTTACCCCTCTAAAGCCGCTAGAAATTTGGCATTCGCCCAGTGTGGGATTAAGGAGCGCAGTAGAGCTCCTCCCCGCAAAGTCAAAATTTGACCGCGCTACATAGAGACATTGTGTACCTATTATTTCCATTCCATGTATCAATAGTAAACTTGGCTCTTATCTCCTTTTACTGTTGACGGTCACGCACGATGGCGTAGAGAAGATCCTGGAGGATTCTATAGTGGAAAGTTCCTATGGGAACGACGCCGAGAGACGGCAGGTGAAGGGACCGACCGTAGAAGAGGTTGAAGACGAAACGTCGCCAAGAGTTCGGAAAACGTCTAAACGGGAGAGTTACGTCCGAGAGGACTCTAGGCAATCAGTGGAACGATGGCGTAGAGAAGGTCCTGGAGGATTCTATAGTGGAAAGTTCCTATGGGAACGACGCCGAGAGACGGCAGGTGAAGGGACCGACCGTTGAAGAGGTTGAAGACGAAACGTCGCCAAGAGTTCGGAAAACGTCTAAACGGGAGAGTTACGTCCGAGAGGACTCTAGGCAATCAGTGGCTGAAGCTGAGAAGGTGGATGTTGACTTTGAAACGCGAATCACTGGAGAAGTGGAAGTTGAAGCGAAAGTAAACGATATAGAGATGAAAACCAGGATTACCGGGGAGGTGGATGTAGACAACAGCAATGTCAACTCGAGAAGGACGTCTCGTCAAGCGTCGGAAATCGAAGAACCTACCTGTCAACAGCGTCGTATCAGTAAACCAGGAGATGACGTCAGAATGGTGGTGGAAGAAGGCCCTGTGATTGAGAAACCCAACGCTACCACTCCGAGTGACGCGAAACAGAAGAAACGGAAATGGTCCATCACGACTGCTCAGGTAGAATCCTACATTCCAGAGGAGAGTGATAACCTGGACGATGAAATATACCAAGCCGCGCTGGGCGAACAACTTCGGCGGAAATTCACGAAAAAAGACGAAGACGACAATCTCAAGTTGACGATCTACGAGATCACGGACGGTCCGACCGGTGAGAAATCCCAGAAGGTGAAAGTGTCCAAGGATGAGAACCTGCAACATCCACGCATCGACATTTACGAGACGAAGAAGCCGAAGATATCCTACTCGTCCAGTATAGATGAGTTGGATGAGAGCGATGAAGAACCCGCTGTGGCGATGGACAGTACTAAACTAACACGGGATGGGTCCAGCAAGGATGTGAAGAAGAAGGCTTACTCTCACTCGCGGAGCGTGTCACGAGAAGAGGCAGGCAGTCGGAAAACATCCAGACAGTCCTCGAAAGTTGAAAGCCACAAGAGTTCCTCCTCAGATGATGACGGTGAGAGTGTGAGAACATCGCGCAAGACTTCTCGACAATCCTCGCGTACCGAAGTAACGAAGAGGACCGAGTCAGAGTCCATACTGGATAGCCAGGGTTTGGACAAGGATAAGATAAGATCCCGACAGACATCGGAGAGCGAGACAAAACAGTCGAGACGAGCGTCGAGACAAACCTCGAGACATGACGAGACAGCCAAGGACGGGGATGATGAAGCAGAGGTTGTGTCTCGCAAGACATCGCGACAAACTTCACGGAGGGAAACGAAACTATCCGTGAACGAAGAAGACGTAGACAGCCTAAGAAAGACGATCTCACCGGAACCAGAGGATGGTGAAGTCATTGTGACGTCACGGGGCAAAACCACTTCCAAACGCAAAGTGACGGTCACACATGATGGCGTTGAAAATGTTCTGGAGGATTCCACGGTAGAGAGTTCGTATGGGAACGACGACCGGAAACGGCTGTTAAGAGGTCCTACCATTGAAGAGGGTGAAGACGAGAGTGTGAGGAAAACGTCGAAAATTGGTGACGATGAGGCGGAATTTCTCTCACGAAAGACGAGTCGGCAAAGTTCAAGAACGGAAGCGACGAGGGAGATATCCGTGAACGAAAAAGACGAAGACAAAGACAAGAAGAAAGATAAGATTGATGCTAAGGAGGAGGTTGACGATGTTGACAAACTCATTGAACAGATCAGAGCAAAACGTGCCTCCATCCTGGCTGATGAAGAGGAAGATCGTCTAACGAGAAGAACTTCCCGTCAAGTGTCGAAAGAAAAAACCGACGAAGAAATTGAACAACTCCTCGCGAGAAAAATGATCTCACCGGAACCAGAGGATGGTGAAGTCATTGTGACGTCACGGGGCAAAACCACATCCAAACGCAAAGTGACGGTCACACATGACGGCGTTGAAAATGTTCTGGAGGATTCCACGGTAGAGAGTTCGTATGGGAACGACGTCCGGAAACGGCTGTTAAGAGGTCCTACCATTGAAGAGGGTGAAGACGAGAGTGTGAGGAAAACGTCGAAAATTGGTGACGATGAGGCGGAAGTTCTCTCACGAAAGACGAGTCGGCAAAGTTCAAGAACGGAAGCGACGAGGGAGATATCCGTGAACGAAGAAGACGAAGACAAAGACAAGAATAAAAATAAGATTGATGCTAAGGAGGAGGTTGACGATGTTGACAAGCTCATTGAACAGATCAGAGCAAAACGTGCCTCCATCCTGGCTGACGACGAGGAAGATCGTCTAACGAGAAGAACTTCCCGTCAAGTGTCGAAAGAAAAAACCGACGAAGAAATTGAACAACTCCTCGCGAGAAAAACCTCACGACAAATGTCGAGAAATGAGGAAGTTCGCAAAATCGAGGAATCTGGGGAAGACGATGAGGTAAAACCTGTAGAGGAAATGAGCGTCCTGGAAAGAATTCGTCGGAAATATTCCAAAGCTACCCCGGAAGATGATGGCGACAGTTTAGACCTTGAACTGGAAAAGTATCGGCCTACGTCACGACTTGACGATAAATACAATCGTCTTATCTCGAAGCAGTCGTCTCTCGTCGATGATCAACAGTCAAGACGGGCGTCTAAGGCAGGTGACTCCGGCGATGATGAGAGGACGTACTCTAGGAGAACCTCCAGACTGGGGGAAGACGAGGATGACCTGACAAAGGTGTCTTCGAGACGAAGCTCCAGGCTGAATGATGATGAGCTTGACCGACCTGCTTCAAGACGTCACTCGAGATTACAAGATGAGGAAGACGTTACCAAACCTTCCCGAGGCAGACTTGATGACGATGGCGACAAAGAAAACGATATTTATTCCAGACGAGGCTCCCGGGAAACGTCCTACTCGCGTCACACCTCCAAAGACGAATCCCTCGAGATAATTAACCCAGACGATGAGTCTGGTGGCAAGTTGCCTCCAGCGTCTAAATATAGCGTCACGGATATGAAACGTAGGAGCTCCAAGTTGGAGAAAATCGCCGACGACGAAATCCTCCAAGTGACCACGAGTTCGAGGATTTCCAAGAGTCACCGCGCTGAGGTGACCACAAGCGATGGTTCAGAAGTTCTGAGCTCACGGAATTCATCCCGCGTTGACTTTGTTGAAGTTGAAGAGGATGGTGCCCTCTCATCTAAGCCATCGCGGCGTTCATCTCGTTCCTCTGTTGGAGATGTTAGCGAAACACCCAAAGTCCTCTCGAGGCAGACGTCAAAGCTGGCTGATGTTGAAGAGGATGGTGCCCTCTCCTCTAAGCCATCGCGGCGTTCATCTCGTTCCTCTGTTGGAGATGTTAGCGAAACACCCAAAGTCCTCTCGAGGCAGACGTCAAAGCTGGAAAATGTTGAGGAAGCGGAGAGCGCGAGAATATCTCACGTTACATCGCGTTCCTCTACTGCTGAACTGGGGGAAACACCAAAGAACCTGTGCCGACAAGAGTCTAAAGTGGAGGAGATTGAAACTGCCAAGGTGTCGCGGCGTACCTCGACAACAGCCTCTGGTGATCTGAATGAAACACCGAAGAATTTGTCACGGCAGACGTCCAAGAATGAAGATGTGGAGGAAGCCCAGTCCGCGCGAATATCCCGTCGCACCTCCCGCACTTCGACAGCAGAGCTGAACGATTCTAAACTGTCTCGACAGACTTCGAAAGTAGAAGATGTTGAGGAAGCTCAGAGCGCCAAAATACGTCTAAGCTCTCGGACCTCCACGGCGGAACTGAATGAGTCCACACCCAAGAACCTTTCCCGTCAAACGTCGAAACTCGAAGAAATCGAAGCCGAGAGTGTGAAGGTCTCACGGAGAAGTTCCCGCGCCTCAGCTGTTGACCAGGGTGGCGACACACCTCGCAATCTCTCACGACAAACCTCCAAAGTGGAGGATGTCGAAGAAGCGCAAATAGCTAGAATTTCACGACTTACATCCCGCACTTCTACAGCGGAGTTGTGCGAGGCCGGCGATCAATTGAGTCGCCAAACATCAAAAGTGGAGGACATTGAGGAGGCCCAGTCCGCAAAAATCTCTCGCCGAAGCTCGAGAGCCGACGGTGACGACACACCGAAGAATCTGTCGCGTCAAACGTCGAAAGTTGAGCGTGTCGAAGAAAGCCAAAGTTCGAAAGTGTCCCGACTCAACTCCCGACAATCTTCCACGGCCGACGTGAGCGAGACGCCCAAGAACCTCTCCCGCCAGACTTCCAAGCTAGGAGAGGCCGATGTCGAGGGCAAATCCTCAAGAACATCTCGACGCAGTTCTCGCATCACGGGAGACGAGACACCGAGAAATCTGACGAGACAAAACTCCATTGTCGAAACAGTGGAAGAGCCTCAGAAACCAATCCTATCCCGAGTAAACTCTCAAGTGTCCAATGCAGAACTGAGTGAAACCCCGCGCAACCTATCGCGTCGAAGCTCCAAACTCGATAAATCCGAAAGCGATAATCAAGAGCCGAAGAATTTCTCTCGGCAAGAGTCTAAACTGAGTCGACAAAGTTCGACAGCCACTGAAAACGCCGACAAACCGAAAAACCTCTCGAGACAATCATCCATCTTGAAAACACCCAAAGACTCTACCGAGGACGACGGAAGCGTACCTAAAAACTTCTCCAAGTCCCGACAGAGCTCCATCATTGAGGACAAAGCCGAAACGAAGATATTATCCCGACAAAGCTCGAAAGTGGACGAAAAACCTTCGTCACTGAGTCGAAAGAGCTCACGGAAAAGCACGACCGATGCCGACGGCGAGTCGCTGAGTCGGAAAAGTTCGCGGAAAACCAAGCCGGCGAATCGGGATAGTGATGAGATTTCTGAAACCCAATCGGACAAATCCAAGTCCGCCAAATCTTTGTCCCGACAAAGCTCAAAACTGGCCGAATCAGATGAGAAAGGAGGTAATGATGCCCTCAGCTACACTTTGAACTAACGAACAAATTTTTGACGTGGATTTTCAACTCGTCATTAATCCTATACATTCTGATAACACAGCTGATTCTTCTCTTCTTTCAGTATGAGTGACTTTATTCTTCAATCTTTCTGTGTGGAATTGCCATGGCCATGAGTAATGCTGACTGGGTTTGATGACCGATTTGATTTAGGACAAGAATTTGTCAAATCACTACAAAAAGAGACAGTTGTCAATTGAAGCTCTGTTTAAAACTTGAAACCAAAGATTATCCACTCAAAATTCAACAATTCAGACTTTTAAAAGAGCTGATTAAATGCTGATTTCTTATTTCTTAATCTTTTGGAGGACCCAGCCATAATTTTGCTAATACTAAAGATATTATTTGTCAATTGAAGCTCTGTTCAAAACTTGAAACCAAAGATTATCCACTCAAAATTCAACAATTCTGACTTTTAAAAGAGCTGATTAAATGCTGATTTCTTATTTCTTAATCTTTTGGAGGACCCAGCCATAATTTTGCTAATACTAAAGATATCTTAATCTTTTGGAGGACCCAGTTTCAATAGAAGCTCCATATGAAATTTCTAGTCAGTATTATTCATGGTTTCGATATCTTTTATCTTATTTAATAGACTTTATTATCTCTCTAGTTTTAATTTGTCCGTCCATTTTATCTTCTTCGTATTTTAGTCTAAGCATTTCAACATAAGACTTCTTCTTTGGTAGAAGACTCTCTCAAATGGTTTGTGATTATTTAATCGCCTTGCAAAATTACGAGTAGTTTTGTTATTCTGCTGATAGTTTTGTACATTTTTTAAGCTTCTGTTTTTGTTTTAATATTAAAAAATGTGTCTACATTTTCTTCTCTTCTAAAATTTACTAATAATATTTGTAATTCTGTGTTGTTGTTTAACCCTAATCGTTTTTCTGTGTGTTCTAGCGTGTTTTAAATTACTAACCATACCTAGTTGTGTCGGTTTATCCATATCATCCGGCCCTATCCGTATTGGACTTTATTTGCATGTCTGTGCGCAGGTAAGATTCCAATTGTAACATGTCCTCAAAATACGAAAATTTCAGAGCTTTCTTTTGGTATAAAGTACCAAGTTTTTTGCTTCAAATAATTATGTAGCTTCATAATAATTATAATAAATTAAAATAAAAAAAGATTTATCCTAAGTAGGTGTTGACAACGGAGAACCGACCATCGACCATAGCCTAGTACCGACCCAAGAGAAAATAAACAAACCATCCTAATGAATAGAAGTGTCCTCAACGGAGCACTGACCATAGCTCCGACAATAGTACCGACCCTCGCAGAGCTTTATTTGCATGTCTGTGCGCAGGTAAGATTCCAATTCTAACATGTCCTCAAAATACGAAAATTTCAGAGCTTTCTTATGGTATAAAGAACCAAGTTTTTTGCTTCAAATAATTATGTAGCTTTATAATTAGATTTATCCTAAGTAGGTGTTGACAACGGAGAACCGACCATCGACCATAGCCTAGTACCGTAGCCGAGTACCATAGCCGAGAAAATAAACAAACCATCCTAATGAATAGAAGTGTCCTCAACGGAGCACTAACCATAGCTCCGACAATAGTACCGACCCTCGCAGAAAATCAAGAAATTGAGCTGATTATTTTTTCTGCGATACCTAGTCGATGGTCTCGGCGATGGTCAATGGTCTATTTTCGCTGTTGTAGCCGCACTAATCGAAGAAAGTAGTGAGGCTAAAAGGTTTGAGTTGTTTCCTTGAGCAAAATAACGCAACGCTACCATCCTACATCCGAAAAGGATCAAAATGTTAAGCTTCTAGTCTCACCACTGAATAGAATTCACTTAAGTTCTAAAGTCCAAAGGCTCGTAGATTTGAAAGTAGGTATCTAATACATATACGAAATACGAAACTCAATCGGAAAAATCTAGTACGTATCTAGTTTAACAAGATGAACAACAAAAATAAACACATTCTAATTTCTATTGAACGTTTTCAGTTCCGGCCCAAATCATTGAGGAGAAAATGGACGCCAGGAAAGTGTTCGAAACTCTCTCTACTGTATTTGAAGTCATCGCTACCGGATATCCACACCCCGAGGCTGTTTGGTAAGTTAACTTGACGTGTGACGTACTGCCCGTATGTTTGACAATTCAAATCGTAGGTACCTTATTTTGTACTGGTACTGGACGTTTCAAGTTTAAATTCCAGATTCCAGGCCAGTCTTCAGCATATTGTCACAATTACAATTACCACCCTAGAACTCCGCAATTTTTGGCAAATTGTTTAATGTGATTGTTGGCAATCACAAAATGTTTAACAAAATTAAAGATCCTTTTTCTCTCCTCAGGTATAAGAACGGTGAGGTGTTGGAAGAATCCGAGCGTAACGTGATCACAAACGAAGGCAAAAGCTACAAACTGGAGATCGTACGAACTACACATAGTGATGCAGGAGAATATAGTGTAGTGGTGAAAAACAGATTAGGAGAAGCATCTAGCAAGGGAAGCTTGGAAATAGCAGGTGAGAATATGAAAAAGCCCATGGCAAGTTCAAAACGGCTCTTTTAACCATTTAATTTAATTAGTTATTTTTGGTAAAGCAGAGAGTTTTTTCACAACTTTAGTGGCTATCTCAGCATTACCAAGTGCCTCCTTTACTTTTAATTCTCATCTACTCGTATCATTAATCTTTTCAAACTGGTAATGCCGCCACTGATAGCTCGGTTAATGTGGCTACTCAATTGTCCTCACAAGGCTGAGTACACCCCGAACTCCGAGAGCCGAAAATTCGAACCCGGGTCCTCCGGCGTGCAAGCCTACTCAGCCACGGAGGTTGCTATTATTTATTTCAGTATATCTACTAACTGATCTTTAATTTTCCCCGTAGATGTGAAAGGTCTCCGTTCACCTCGTATCAAGACACCTCTGGAGTCACTCATTATTCACAAATATGAGAAAGCTCAGTTCACCGCGGTTGTTATTGCTTTCCCTGAACCCGATATCAAATGGTAAGTGAGCGGATTGAGGGTTTGATTCCCGTCTGGGAAGAAGGGATTCTTAGGGCTCGATTCCCGTCTGGGGATAATTTCCTGATAATATACCACCTTAAAACACAGCCCGGCGATGTAAGGAACCACTTGTTGTATGTAAGGAACCCAGTGAAGAGTATAAGTTATTTCTTTTACATCTATGTTATGGAACTTCACAAAGTTACTGAGTCCTCTATCATGATAACCACTTTCAAAGCTGGAAAATGTTGAGGAAGCGGAGAGCGCGAGAATATCTCACGTTACATCGCGTTCCTCTACTGCTGAACTGGGGGAAACACCAAAGAACCTGTGCCGACAAGAGTCTAAAGTGGAGGAGATTGAAACTGCCAAGGTGTCGCGGCGTACCTCGACAACAGCCTCTGGTGATCTGAATGAAACACCGAAGAATTTGTCACGGCAGACGTCCAAGAATGAAGATGTGGAGGAAGCCCAGTCCGCGCGAATATCCCGTCGCACCTCCCGCACTTCGACAGCAGAGCTGAACGATTCTAAACTGTCTCGACAGACTTCGAAAGTAGAAGATGTTGAGGAAGCTCAGAGCGCCAAAATACGTCTAAGCTCTCGGACCTCCACGGCGGAACTGAATGAGTCCACACCCAAGAACCTTTCCCGTCAAACGTCGAAACTCGAAGAAATCGAAGCCGAGAGTGTGAAGGTCTCACGGAGAAGTTCCCGCGCCTCAGCTGTTGAACAGGGTGGCGACATACCTCGCAATCTCTCACGACAAACCTCCAAAGTGGAGGATATCGAAGAAGCGCAAACAGCTAGAATTTCACGACTTACATCCCGCACTTCTACAGCGGATTTGTGCGAGGCCGGCGATCAATTGAGTCGCCAAACATCAAAAGTGGAGGACATTGAGGAGGCCCAGTCTGCAAAAATCTCTCGCCGAAGCTCGAGAGCCGACGGTGACGACACACCGAAGAATCTGTCGCGTCAAACGTCGAAAGTTGAGCGTGTCGAAGAAAGCCAAAGTTCGAAAGTGTCCCGACTCAACTCCCGACAATCTTCCACGGCCGACGTGAGCGAGACGCCCAAGAACCTCTCCCGCCAGACTTCCAAGCTAGGAGAGGCCGATGTCGAGGGCAAATCCTCAAGAACATCTCGACGCAGTTCTCGCATCACGGGAGACGAGACACCGAGAAATCTGACGAGACAAAACTCCATTGTCGAAACAGTGGAAGAGCCTCAGAAACCAATCCTATCCCGAGTAAACTCTCAAGTGTCCAATGCAGAACTGAGTGAAACCCCGCGCAACCTATCGCGTCGAAGCTCCAAACTCGATAAATCCGAAAGCGATAATCAAGAGCCGAAGAATTTCTCTCGGCAAGAGTCTAAACTGAGTCGACAAAGTTCGACAGCCACTGAAAACGCCGACAAACCGAAAAACCTCTCGAGACAATCATCCATCTTGAAAACACCCAAAGACTCTACCGAGGACGACGGAAGCGTACCGAAAAACTTCTCCAAGTCCCGACAGAGCTCCATCATTGAGGACAAAGCCGAAACGAAGACATTATCCCGACAAAGCTCGAAAGTGGACGAAAAACCTTCGTCACTGAGTCGAAAGAGCTCACGGAAAAGCACGACCGATGCCGACGGCCCAGGGTGGCGACACACCTCGCAATCTCTCACGACAAACCTCCAAAGTGGAGGATGTCGAAGAAGCGCAAATAGCTAGAATTTCACGACTTACATCCCGCACTTCTACAGCGGAGTTGTGCGAGGCCGGCGATCAATTGAGTCGCCAAACATCAAAAGTGGAGGACATTGAGGAGGCCCAGTCCGCAAAAATCTCTCGCCGAAGCTCGAGAGCCGACGGTGACGACACACCGAAGAATCTGTCGCGTCAAACGTCGAAAGTTGAGCGTGTCGAAGAAAGCCAAAGTTCGAAAGTGTCCCGACTCAACTCCCGACAATCTTCCACGGCCGACGTGTCATGTTATTTTTTCAGGCTCGTCTGGACGTGTTGTTGCGCCCGGAGATCCAAGCACTCAAGGATTTAACATGTGAACCATACCAGACTACTGCCTTCGAAGTGGAAATAGATGCCAACCCCAAACCCAGAGTTACTTGGTGAGTCTTCAACCAGAAATACTCTCTCCCCTGAAAAATAGGGTAGACTGAATATGATATGGAGAGATAAAGTGGAAAAACTTTAGAGAGAAGGGATGGAGAAAAGAGAAAGTATTAAATAGATGGAAATAGAGGAGTAGAATACAAGACGGCAACACCCTCCCAAGTAGAATTGGGAAGAAGTACGAAGGTAGAAACTTTTTTTTTTTGCTAGTTGGCGTTGAACTTTTTACCACATAGACGTTTTTCGTGGGATTTCATCACTTTTTGTGGCATAACTATCATATTCTTCTTAATTTCAAGGTCGTTTATCAATTTTCTTCTTCCTGTTTGAAGGTCATTCAAAGGTGAAAAGATTTTGTGGTGACTTGGCGTTGAACTTTTTACCACACGGTGTTTTTCTCGTGGGATCTCATTATTTTTTGTATCATAATTATTTTTTTTTTGTTCTCCTTTTCAAGGTCATTCAAAGGTGAAAAGATCACGGGTACTGACCCTAGGGTTCAAGTGACTTCAGAGCCAGATCAAGATATGTACAGACTCACTATTCGTAATGTGGGTCTGGGCGATGAAGGTGTATATGAGGTGGAAGCCTCTAACAACCTGGGCGTGGCGTCTGCCATTGCGCGGCTCAAAGTTCACCGTAAGTTATCGCTCGTATTTATTTATTATTCGTTATCCTACGTTCATACAATATTTTCGTACATATTCAGCCTGGTCTGCGTTCCTGAAATGAATTTTGTGCGAGTGCAAAGTTTTCTTATGGAACTCAGTTCTCCTGTTTTCCATAGTAGCGCAGCATTTAGACCTCAATACTATCGTAAATGTAGCTTGTTCCCGTTTTCAACCCCCTCATCCCTCCCTCTTTTTGGTTTTGTTTTACGTTTTCCCCGATTCACCTACCCTGGAAATGTAGTATGGTCACAGTAGTCAGTCATTGTAGTATTTTGTTTCTTATAGGGAGCCCCGTAGTAAAACGGAACCTATGCTATTATTGTTTCATTTATCAATGAACGAGTTGTTTGAATAGCGTAGAATCTTAGATAGTATAGTTACTTGGTTGTTTGATATCTACATGATGTGTTTTGTGTTTCTTTTTCTGTTTGTTTCCATGTTATTCCCGATGGACTGGGGGACATGTGATAATGTGTGTTTTTTCCCTTATGAACCATTCCTTTGCAAATATCGAATCCCCACGTATCAATACAATTTTTCCCACATACTTGGAATCTCTCTCTCTCTCTCTCTCTCTCTCTCTCTCTCTCTCTCTCTCCCTATTCTCTCTATTTTTCCCCTTTCTCAATCCTTCTCCATCCCTCTCTCTTTTTCTTTTTCTCTCTCCCTCCCCCTCCTTTCTACTAATCCCTCTCTTTCTCTTTCTACCTCCCATTATTTATCTTCCCCTCCTTTCTATCAATCCGTCTCTTCCTCCCCTATTTCTCCTTCGTACCTCCCATCACACACTGCATGGAAAACATCACAACACCCACTGTCACATTCCAATACAATGGGAAATTCAACATTCTCCTTCTCTCATACACAACTTCTACAACACCGTGTCCACGATTTCCAACTTACATTGTGAACCCCCTATACCTAACCTGCAATGCTCTACCCTCCGCTACGCTTAGGCCCGGGTGATGGAGCTGAAGATGCGATGGTCAATGGTCTATTTTCGCTGTTGTAGCCGCACTAATCGAAGAAAGTAGTGAGGCTAAAAGGTTTGAGTTGTTTCCTTGAGCAAAATAACGCAACGCTACCATCCTACATCTGAAAAGGTTCAAAATTTTAACCTTCTAGTCTTACCACTGAATAGAATTCACTTAAGTTCTAAAGTCCAAAGGCTCGTAGATTTGAAAGTAGGTATCTAATACATATACGAAATACGAAACTCAATCGGAAAAATCTAGTACGTATCTAGTTTAACAAGATGAACAAAAAAATAAACACATTCTAATTATTTCTATTGAACGTTTTCAGTTCCGGCCCAAATCATTGAGGAGAAAATGGACGCCAGGAAAGTGTTCGAAACTCTCTCTACTGTATTCGAAAAGGATCAAAATGTTAAGCTTCTAGTCTCACCACTGAATAGAATTCACTTAAGTTCTAAAGTCCAAAGGCTCGTAGATTTGAAAGTATCTAATACATAATACGAAACTCAATCGGAAAAATCTAGTACGTATCTAGTTTAACAAGATGAACAACAAAAATAAACACATTCTAATTTCTATTGAACGTTTTCAGTTCCGGCCCAAATCATTGAGGAGAAAATGGACGCCAGGAAAGTGTTCGAAACTCTCTCTACTGTATTTGAAGTCATCGCTACCGGATATCCACACCCCGAGGCTGTTTGGTAAGTTAACTTGACGTGTGACGTACTGCCCGTATGTTTGACAATTCAAATCGTAGGGCGCTAGACCGCGGGTTCGATTCCCGCCCGGGGCGGATATTATCCTGATGGGATAATGTTTGTTCTCGGAACGACTGGCTTTCTCCTATCCTGTCTTCCTTCTCTCTTCGATTTCGGGACGATAAGACTACTGTATTTGAAGTCATCGCTACCGGATATCCACACCCCGAGGCTGTTTGGTAAGTTAACTTGACGTGTGACGTACTGCCCGTATGTTTGACAATTCAAATCGTAGGTACCTTATTTTGTACTGGTACTGGACGTTTCAAGTTTAAATTCCAGATTCCAGGCCAGTCTTCAGCATATTGTCACAATTACAATTACCACCCTAGAACTCCGCAATTTTTGGCAAATTGTTTAATGTGATTGTTGGCAATCACAAAATGTTTAACAAAATTAAAGATCCTTTTTCTCTCCTCAGGTATAAGAACGGTGAGGTGTTGGAAGACCATTTAGGTGCTGAGTTAACACGAGAACACCAGAAAGTAACCCGTTAGGTGCTGCGTTATATACGAGTGCAATTTTATTTCTTTATTGGGGGTGGATCGAACCCGGGACCATAAGTGGAGTAGGAGTAGGGTTAGATTTGGGATCTGTAGGTTGGATTAACTCTGGTTTTGTTTCTATTTCAGCCGAGGACAAGATCCCATCCATTGCTCAACCCCTCTCTGAGGTACTCGGTTATGAAGGAGAACCCCTGAAACTGACCGCTCTTATTGAGGAAAGAGGCAAACCTGGGTCTCTAGACTCTGATGCTAGTGATAAACCACAACGTGGTGGTAAGGCTGATGGTAGAGGCATAGCTGACGAAAATGATCTAGATTCTAGAAGACTCAAACTCGGGTCCTTGGAAGAGGCAAACCTGGGTCTCTAGACTCTGATGCTAGTGGTAAACCACAACGTGGTGGTAAGGCTGATGGTAGAGGCATAGCTGACGAAAATGATCTAGATTCTAGAAGACTCAAACTCGGGTCCTTGGACTCCGAAGCCAGTGGCAAACCAACAGGTAAATCGGGAGTCAAATCTGATGAAGACGATGAGGGTACCGTTAGCTTCACGGTTGCTAGGAAGCGTGGTAAGCCAGAGACCGCGGGTTCGAAAGATGGAGCAGATTCAGGAAGAGGAGACTCGAAAGTTACATTGGCTAGACCCTATGGTGCTAGGTCAGGTAAGATTTTGCTTTGTGGTGTGTGTTGCTCTGCCTTAGTCTTTTATGTAGAGAGTTAGACATTACCTACTATGTGAAATACTAAAGTAGCTCCATATCTGTTTAGCCAGCCTAGTTAGCTTGGAGTCTTGGAGTGTAGCGTGTCTGCCTTGTGAGCGGTCACGGGTTCGATAAGGTTTGTTCTCAGAACAGTGGATTTTCTCCTATTCTATCTTCCTTCGATTTTGGGATAGTAAGAGCTCCATTCTTACAGTTCCCGCGAACCTCTTTTTTAGAATGAATAAATAAATAAATAAAAATAACTTGTTTGAAAATCTTTTTGAGACCTTCTGTACTCCTTACACATTTACTAGGGAAAATGTTGTATTTACAGACCTCTTATTCATTTATGTTATTTTTCTGTTTTATTTTCATGTATTACCTCCAACTTGCATCTTGGCTGGAAGTTGTGTATACTGGATATCAAAAGAGTACTAAGAGACTCCTTTACTGATACTATCAACTCTCAATAAATTCTGTCTATACTCTGGTAAAGCCGCTATTGGTCTCGATTAAAGTAGCCACTTAATTGTCCTCACGAGACTGAGTGCATCCCAAACTCCAAGCACAGAGCCCAAAATGCTTTGACCTCGTCGGGAATCGATCCCGGGACTCCGTTGTGCAAGCCTAGAGTGATACCTAGTCGGCCAAGTTTGCTTTGAAAAAACAAAGTTTTCATTGCAAATAGCTTCCTAGTGACCCAAAAAACAACCCCGACCCAAAGTTGTGACTTTGCCCAGAAATGAATAGTTTATCCCTAAAGGGTATTTAGCTAATTTTATCACTATTCGAAATCTATTCCCCAGGACTATCGCTGGTAAGGACCCTCAACCTGTGGTTGAATACATAGTGGATACTAAGGAGTTAGACTATGGTCTACTGGAATGTACATTCACCCTGCTTATACCTAATGGTCACCATTGTCACACCGGAGATGTACTGTTTGTAGCGAGTAATGATTATGGTTCCTGTGAAACTGGTGTAAGTAAGGGTTAAAATAATGTATTTATTAAAGGGGTTCTGCAAATGGCCTTTTTGCTAAATTTTAATAAATTAAAAAAAGTTATTAAAGGGGTCTAACTGCTAAGGTATTTTGTGACCCGCCTCCTCACATTGACTCCACCCATTCTGAGTTTGGCCGGGAAAAGTCAGCAACACGCAATTACCCAAATGGTCACTCATCCGGATACTAACCATGCGCAAAGTTGCTTAACTTCAGTGATCCATGGGAACTGATGTATTTTCTACGTGCAATCGCGCTGGACAGTGCAAGTTGTCGTTGTGACGTACATATAACGTCGTTTTTAAACTCTTTTATCGATTCAAGTAACCTTAGATTCCAAGTAGTGGTTAGTGCGGTGGACTCTATTAGATCTGGAGGTTGACGGTTCGAGTCCAAGTCAAGTCATAAAATTATTTACTATCAAGCGAGGAACAACATTTGTGACAAGCACTTATGTTTAACACAAATAAAATGGGGCTCAACCACTTTTTTTTTCTTCGCTGATAAAGGAAGTTCGAAACACGCTGATCTCAATAGAAATGCTTAAAATTTCATTTGAAAACTGATGGCAAAGGTCTTGAAGATGAAAATGATCTTGACTCTCGTAGACATAAACCAAGCATTCTAGATTCTGACGATGATGACAAACCACAACGTGGTAGAAAAGCTCATGGTGGAGATTCAGCCAATGAAAATGATTTAGATTCTAGAAGAGGCAATCTATTTGGGATAAAATCCGCCCTGGGTGTAAACTCTCTTCCTATACTTCAAAACCCTCAATCTATTCAATGTAATATGAACCTAGGGGTAATATATTGTTATACGAACGACCTACTATCCGTAGGTAGTGTTAAAGCGCCTTGAAGATAAAAGAACCCTCTGTATTGTATCTTGTTAATATGTATATCCTACCCCTTATCATCTTTGTATTTCAGTACACGGTAATCGCTGCTAATCTAGTGGGTGAAGTGGAATGTTTCGCGCGGTTCCGCATGGCAGATCATCCTCCTATGTTTACTCGGCCTCTCAATAGAAGTTTGGAAGTACAGGAGGGACACCCTATAGAACTACGTGGAGCCAGTGGTAAACCAGAACGTGCTGGTAAGGCTGACGGTAGAGATTCAGCCGACGAAGACGAAGGTCTTGACTCCAGAGGAAACAAACCCAGAACTGTAGACTCTGATCCTGGTGGCAAACCACAACGTGGTGGAAAGGCTGAAGGAAAAAGTCTTGCCGATGAAGATGATTTAGATTCTAGAAGAGGGAAACCAAGGACTCTGGACTCTGACGATGAAGACAGACCACATCATGCTAGAAGAGCTGATGGAAAAGGTCTTGCTGGTGAAAATGATTTAGATTCCAGAGGAGTCAAACCAAGGACTCTGGATTCTGATGCCGCTGGTAAACCACAGCAAGGAAGGAAAACTGATAGCACAGCTCAGATGGTGAGTGTACGGGCGTAGTAGAACAGGGCTGATACTGTTGGTAATTCGGATCATAATGTTCCCTAAATGTGGACGTGATACGACGGTTTCCCAACACGCCCCCAATTAGGAAATATTGTCGTACAACCATATCGTCCGACATTTCCACCGTAACAATTGCCAAAACCAACCTCAATGGCCGAATGCTTTATTAAGAGCATTCCGACTCTCAACCTGGAGGTGCTGGGTTCGAATCCCGGCGGGGCGGAAATTTTTTGACCAAATTTTTGCGTTCCCGGATCAAAATTTTCCGTACATACTCTTATACATTTCTCACCGAAGTCTTCAAGATTTTTATCGATTTTGACCTGTTTTCCTTTCCCTCAGGACTAAGAATGGTGAGAAGTTGCTACCGTCGGATCGTATAGAGATGTCGTCTACTCCAGACGGGGCTGTTAAGCTCAGTATACACGAGGCGCAGTTATCAGACTCTGGCGCAGTGAAAAACAGACTGGGAGAATCATCTAGCAAGGGAAGCTTGGAGATAGCAGGTGAGAATATGAAAAAGCCCACGGCAAGTTCAAAACGGCTCTTTTAACCATTTAATTTAATTAATTATTTTTGGTAAAGCAGAGAGTTTTTTCACAACTTTAGTGGCTATCTCAGCATTACCAAGTGCTTCCTTTACTTTTAATTCTCATCTACTCGTATCATCAATCTTTTCAAACTGGTAATGCCGCCACCCTTAGCTCAGTTAATGTGGCTACTCAATTGTCCTCACAAAGCTGAATATACCCCGAACTCCGAGAGCCGAAAATTCGAACTGGGGTCCTCCGGTGTGCAAGCCTACTCGGCCACGGAGGTTGCTATTATTTATTTCAGTATATCTACTAACTGATAAACTGATCTTTAATTTTCGCCGTAGATGTGAAAGGTCTCCGTTCACCTCGTATCAAGACACCTCTGGAGTCACTCATTATTCACAAATATGAGAAAGCTCAGTTCACTTCTGTGTTACCTCCTTTGTCTCCCCTTTTAATCCCATTTATCACCCTTCCCTCTTCCTATCTCTCTCTCACCCTCTCTCCACTTTCCTTCTCACCCTCATTCCCTATCCTTCCTTTCTTCATGCATCTCCTTTGTGCATCTTGGACCTGCACACACACACATACAACCCCCATGCATCTTGATTCTGCACACCTCCTCTATCATTTCTGCATCCTATGGCAACATGCATCTTGCACATGCACTTCTACCCCTGTCACCTTCTGCATGTGGACTACCTCAGAGCCTGACCAGGCGGATCAGGATGTATATCACAAGAGTACTAAGAGACTCCTTTACTGATACTATCAACTCAATAAATTCTGTCTATACTCTGGTAAAGCCGCTATTGGTCTCGATTAAAAGTAGCTACTTAATTGTCCTCACGAGACTGAGTGCATCCCAAACTCCAAGCACAGAGCCCAAAAAACTTTGACCTCGTCGGGAATCGATCCCGGGACTCCGTTGTGCAAGCCTAGAGTGATACCTAGTCGGCCACGTTTGCTTTGAAAAAACAAAGTTTTCATTGCGAATAGCTTCCTAGTGACCCAAAACACAACCCCGACCCAAAGTTGTGACTTTGCCCAGAAATGAATAGTTCATCCCTAAAGGGTATTTAGCTAATTTTATTACTATTGGAAATCTATTCCCCAGGACTATCGCTGGTAAGGACCCTCAACCTGTGGTTGAATACATAGTGGACACTAAGGAGTTAGACTATGGTCTACTGGAATGTACATTCACCCTGCTTATACCTAATGGTCACCATTGTCACACCGGAGATGTACTGTTTGTAGCGAGCAATGATTATGGTTCCTGTGAAACTGGAGTAAGTAAGGGTTAAAATAATGTATTTATTAAAGGGGTTCTGCAAATGGCCTTTTTGCTAATAAATTAAAATAAGTTATTAAAGGGGTCTATCTGCTAAGGTATTTTGTGACCCGCCTCCTCACATTGACTTCACATGGGAACTGATGTATTCTACGTGCAATCGCGCTGGACAGTGCAAGTTGTCTTTGTGACGTACCTATAACGTCGTTTTTAAACTCTTAATCCAGTGCGGGCAAAACCAAAACTATTGAACCGGAAGGTAAATTATTGACCGAACCAAGTGAGTTCTTAGTTTTAAATCTCCGAGGCGAAGAAACCCGAGGTGGATGAATCCAGTGCGGGCAAAACCAAAACTATTGAACCGGAAGGTAAATTATTGACCGAACCAAGTGAGTTCTTAGTTTTAAATCTCACCCTACTAGTTTTATTTTATTATTAATATTTTTTTTACCTATTTATTTTTTATTTCAAGGTGTTTTATAATGTTTTAGGAAGAGAGTTAGAGAGAGAGAGAGAGAGAGAGAGTGAGAGGGAAGGAGAGAGAGAGAGAGATAGAGCAGAGGAGAGAAGACGGAGAGAGGAGAAAGAGAGATAGAGACAGAGAGAGAGAGAGAGAGAAAGAGAGAATAGTTTTTCACCGCCCTATCTTTATTTCCATGCAATTAATAAGGAAAGTAAAAATTAGACTGCTTCTTTAGACTCGTGTAATCTGGGTCGTAGCATGCCTATCCCATAGTATGTTCCTCATCAAATAGGTGAGAAGAGACACAATACTTCACATACACACATACAACCCCCATGCATCTTGATTCTGCACACCTCCTCTATCATTTCTGCATCCTCTGGCAACATGCATCTTGCACATGCACTTCTACCCCTGTCACCTTCTGCATGTGGACTACCTCAGAGCCTGACCAGGCGGATCAGGATGACACTGGCAAACCAGAGACCGCGGGTTCGATTCCTCTGGATGAATCCAGTGCGGGCAAAACCAAAACTATTGAACCGGAAGGTAAATTATTGACCGAACCAAGTGAGTTCTTAGTTTTAAATCTTTTCTGACTTTCTCCATTCGTCAGCTGAACTCCGTACACAAAGAGCTCACTCTGAGGTTTAGATGTAGAATAGAATATACCTTGTTTATCCTGCGCGTATGAGACTATAAAGTCCTCTTACCCCAGCAGTCTAAACAAAGGCTCGTGTATTTTATGGGTTTTACAGCTGCATAATAAATAAGGCTACAGATGTAGGTCCAAACAGCCCCAAAAGGGGGGGATCTGACTTGCGTCCCGACTGTGAAATCCGAGTTGCCTCCGTCTGATTTGCGTCCCTGAAATTTATCATCCGAGTTGCTTGCCTGAGCTACCTAAGCTAGAACTATGTACTTTATATAATTATCCTAATTTGAAGGTATACATGTAGTACAGGGTGACAAAAAAATACTGTACGCAGCATTTTTTCAGCTTCCATCATGTAGGTACCTACAATCGATAACGTTAAAAATTCAACTGTACTTGTTCAGAAGTTACGTCAATGGAATGTTGCTATAAAAGGAGCTATCACAAATGGGCAGTGTCCAGTGTTATTATAGGGTTAGGTTAAACGCAAAAAAAAGAGCTTTCACAATATGAGCAGTGACCAGTGTTATTATAGGGTTAGGTTAAATGCAAAAAGGAGCTTCCACAATTTGAGCAGTGACCAATGTTATTATAGGGTTAGGATAAACGCAAAAAAGAGTTTTTACTATTTGAGCAGTGACCAGTGTTATTATAGGGTTAGGTTAAACACAAAAGAAAAGACAAGTACAAAAATAATAGCAATAGCGTTCATGTTCAAAGTTTGTTCCTATAGGCCTATATAGAATACAGAAGTTATAGCATACTGTATAGGTACAGTTATTTTTGGTCACCCTGTTCGTTATATACTTATTTATTTACTTTATGGTCTCAAGTATATAGGTTTAATCTCAGGTACGCGGACGCAACTCGGATGACCTTTTTTGGGTTGGGACGCAAATCGGATGATTTGGGATTTTCGGACGCGTCTGGTGTTCCTCCCCCCAAAAGATGGGTTAAGCTTATACGAATCTACTCTATTCTTGGATGACAAGTTGCTCTAATGGATAAATCCCAGAGAAGAGAAGAAAATAATGTGAATTAAGTTTTAACGGGACTATTTTTCCTCTAGTCTGTTTGTTTCACCATAGCTTTCGGACAGTTTCCCCGATTTTAGAAAGGTTCATCACAATAAAAAAAAAAAAAAACTTTTTCTCTTTAGATTTAGGGTTTAATTGGAACTTCAGGGCACCCCGGAAGGAGTACTAATACTAATTTTCAAGTTGTTTCTACAGTTCACTGAATCACTAGTAGTATGAGACAAGAGTGAACAAATTTTCTTACCGCGAAGTTCCGAGTTGAAATCTTGAATGTGTGGGATGGGGTACCTATCAGGGACGGTGATAGCATTGAGGAGTGAACAAGTTTTTTCCTCTCTAAAACAGGTCATCCAGATCCAGCTATCCCAAAAGCCACCTTTAGCAATGAATTGTAAATGTGTGGCAAAATTTAGAAGACTTTAAAAATTTATATTATTCTATCGTCCAATATTCTCTGCTTAAAATAAATACCTTCAACTCCTTCAATTAATATCAAAATTATATCTATTGTTTTCAGGACAAATGCCAGCATTCATCAAGCGTCTGGATGAGCAGACAGTACGGGAGTATGCTCCTCTGGAAGCTAAAGTTCGCGCTGATGGTATACCCAAACCCGTGCTTAAATGGTGAGTACACTGAGGAATGAAAAATTAGTTATAGGGTGCCACGACTATCACAGTTAGGGTGAAAGAACTCTATTATTGAGTTATTTCCCTCTAATTTAACTTGTTGGAATGCTGTATTTAGATGTCGAGCTTCCTGATATAGGGTTCCTTATTAGAGTGCCAGAACCCAGTCACTCGATTGGACAATGAGAAGATTTTGTTTGTTTGATAGGGATTTCACTGTATATCTACGTTCTTTGGTGACAGTTTTTTTTTATAATTCACGATTTGATTGGTGGTTGATTGATTTAAGTAATTAATAATAATAATAATAATAATAATTCATCCCTCTCTCTTTTTCTTTTTCTCTCTCCCTCCCCCTCCTTTCTACCAATCCCTCTCTCTACCTCTCTTTCTTTCTCTCTTTCTACCTCCCATTATTTATCTCCCCCTCCTTTCTATTAATCCGTCTCTTCCTCCCCTGTTTCTCCTTCGTACCTCCCATCACACACTGCATGGAAAACATCACAACATCCCACTGTCACATTCCAATACAATGGGAAATTCAACATTCACCTTCTCTCATACACAACTTCTACAACACCGACTCCACGATTTCCAACTTACATTGTGAACCCCCTATACCTAACCTGCAATGCTCTACCCTCCGCTACGCTTAGGCCCGGGTGATGGAGCTGAAGATGAAGACGGTCTTGATTCTGAGAGAGTCAAACCTGGGTCTTTGGGTTCTGGAGACACTGGTAAACCACAGCAAGGAAGGAAGGCCGATGGCAAAGGTCTTGCAGATGAAAATGATCTTGACTCCAGAAGACACAAACCCGGGTCTTTGGACTCCGAAGCCAGTGGTAAACCACATAAAGGACGAAAGGCTGCTTATGGTAGTGACTCAGCTGACGAAGACGAAGGCCTTGACTCTAGAGGAGTCAAACCAAGAACTCTGGACTCTGGCGCCAGTGGCAAACCACAGCAAGGAAGAAAAGCTGATGGTAGCGGTTTAGCTGATGAAAATGATTTAGATTCTAGAAGACACAAACCCGGATCTTTAGACTCTGACGCTTCTGTTAAACCACAACGTGCTGGGAAGGCTGATGGCAAAGGTCTAGCTGATGAAAATGATTTAAATTCTAGAAGAACCAAACCCGGGTCTTTAGACTCTGTAGCTAGTGGTAAACCAGAACGTGCTGGTAAGGCTGACGGTAGAGATTCAGCTGACGAAGACGAAGGTCTTGACTCCAGAGGAAACAAACCCAGAACTCTAGACTCTGATGCTAGTGGCAAACCACAACGTGGTGGAAAGGCTGATGGAAAAAGTCTTGCCGATGAAGATGATTTAGATTCTAGAAGAGGGAAACCAAGGACTCTGGACTCTGACGATGATGACAGACCACATCATGCTAGAAGAGCTGATGGAAAAGGTCTTGCTGATGAAAATGATTTAGATTCCAGAGGAGTCAAACCAAGGACTCTGGATTCTGATGCCGCTGGTAAACCACAGCAAGGAAGGAAAACTGATGACATTATCAATGAAGAAGATGATGATCGTATCAGAATAGAAACTACTAAGGAAGGTGTTGTCACCAGTACCCTGTACATATCTCACTTTGCACCCGAACATGTGGCCAAAGTAAGTAATCAGTCAGACTGGGGGACCCTAAAAACAGGGAGAGAAGCAGCTAGTAAGAACCCTAACCAGCCTAAGAAGTTGTAGAAGAAATAAAGAAAAATTAAAAAAAAATCTTCATTTTCTTTTTAACGAGAATTAATTAAAAAAAAGAGAGGTTTGATAGAGAAAACTCTAACAACGAATGTTTTATCGTCCCTAAATCGAAAAGAGAAGACAAACAGAATAGAAGAAAGAAAGCCAGTCGTTCCGGGAACGAACCTTATCTGTTTGGGATAAAATCCGCTCTAGGTGTAAACTCTCTCTTCCTATACTTCAAAACCCTCAATCTATTCAATGTAATATGAACCTAGGGGTAATATTGTTATACGAACGACCTACTATCCGTAGGTAGTATTAAAGCGCCTTGAAGATAAAAAAAACCCTCTGTATTGTATCTTATTAATATGTATATCCTACCCCTTATCATCTTTGTATTCCAGTACACCGTGATCGCTGCTAATCTAGTGGGTGAAGTGGAATGTTTCGCGCGATTCCGCATGGCAGATCATCCTCCTATGTTTACTCGGCCTCTCAATAGAAGTTTGGAAGTACAGGAGGGACACCCTATAGAACTACGTGCACAACTGGAGGCCAGTCCATTGGCACAGCTCAGATGGTGAGTGTACGGGCGTAGTAGAACAGGGCTGACACTGCCTGTAACCTGTAACATATTTTAAAATATGTACTAATAGTGATTATTTTATTCTGTACGAATAGGACTGAAGAGTCCGTTTACTTCATCAGTAGGCTACTATACTCGTATTGTGGTCAACTTCTTCTTATTGTGCCCTCCTAACCAGTACACCATCTAGGCGGAGCAGAAAAACTGTGATGTGAAGCATTCGTATTTAAATACCCTAAATATACCCTAAATAAATACCCTAAATTCGTATTTAAATATCCTTTCTCTCTCCCCCCCCCCCCCCCGGCTTCTTCGATTCTGCCCAACCCGGGTCCGAAGGACGCAGGTCGCTACTCATTCGTCGCTCAGAACAAACTCGGCGACGCTGAATCAGCGACCCGGGTTGAGATCGCCCGTAAGGAAACCATACCGCGGTTCTCACTACAGTTGAATCCCGGCAAGGTGATTGAGGGGTATCCAGCTAAACTAGCGGTCAAAGCGTACGCCTATCCTGAACCAGAACTACAATGGTGAGTAGAAACAATATTTCTTATCATTTATAGTTGAACATCGTTTAAAGTGTTCTTTTTGTCTTCTTTAATATTTTTCTCACTCTCATAATTTTCATTGAGATTTATATAGTCAGATGAAGTTCTTTATTCTTCCATCATATTTAAAGTTTAAAAATTTAATTCCAGTCCGATGGCTTTTGAAACCATTTGTCTTTGGCGTGCTCAGACTCGAAGATTTTGTCACTAAAGTCGGGGGAAGTGTTAGGGAACATGAGGTTTTTGCAATAACTTCGTAAAATACTCTCTGTGGCCATCCAACGAGGCAACGCTACCAGTGTCCTTGGGACACTACCATCAAGCTAAGCTTTGGTTGAGATTTTTATGCTATAAAATAATAAAGCTGAAAAGAGAGAGAGAGTGAGAGGGAAGGAGAGAGAGAGAGAGATAGAGCAGAGGAGAGAAGACGGAGAGAGGAGAAAGAGAGATAGAGACAGAGAGAGAGAGAGAGAGAAAGAGAGAATAGTTTTTCACCGCCCTATCTTTATTTCCATGCAATTAATAAGGAAAGTAAAAATTAGACTGCTTCTTTAGACTCGTGTAATCTGGGTCGTAGCATGCCTATCCCATAGTATGTTCCTCATCAAATAGGTGAGAAGAGACACAATACTTCACATTTAGGTGCTGAGTTAACACGAGAACACCAGAAAGTAACCCGTTAGGTGCTGCGTTATATACGAGTGCAATTTCTTTATTGGAGATGAATCGAACCCGGGACCATTAGCGGAGTAGGGTTAGATTTGAGATCTGTATGTTGGATTAACTCTGGTTTTGTTTCTATTTCAGCTGAGGACAAGATCCCATCCATTGCTCAACCCCTCTCTGAGGTACTCGGTTATGAAGGAGAACCCCTGAAACTGACCGCTCTTATTGAGGGATTCCCAATACCTACCATTACTTGGTAAGTCCGCGGTTTTAGATTAGGAACCCCTGGACTCCTCGGAACTTCTAAGTTGTTATTATTGGCAAAATTGTGCCGTCATTTTTTTATTTAAGAAATTAGTCAAGAGCTAGGTCGCGGATTTAATTTTCGCCTGGAACGAACTTTATCCTTAACAGATAAGTTTTATCTTCCTTCTCCCTTCGATTTCGGGACGATAGGACCTCCGTTGTTACAGTTCTCTCTATCAAACCTCTTCTTCTTTATATCTTTTCTAAGGGGCCATCTTTTGGGTTTTTAGAGTGATAACATAATGTTTTGTTTGATATTCAAACGAATCTTATCTAATAGCTTTACTTACCTTTACTCACTAATTTCATATTTGCTTCGTTTTTCCTACAGGATGAAAGATTCTCATATCTTACACTCTGGCTCCGGCTGTTCAATGGTAACCAAACCGTCTGCCTGTGGCAACTATACAGAGGTAAGGAAATAATTTCGTACTTTCTCTTTAAAAAGGGAACAAAATCTGATGTGATTCTTCCATGAACTCTCCTAAATACGATTACAAACGGGTTACTTTCTGGTGTTAACCCAGCACCTAAACGGGAAGTATTGTGTTTCTTTTCGCCCATCTGACGCCCGTCGCCCAGGACATACTATGGGATGGGCATGCTACGACATAGACCTGTAGCGAAATGAGAACACTGAATTAGGTATAGGAAAAATGTATAGAAACAAGGAGGATTTATTAACAGGTCAGTATGAAAGTTGACATTTTCTGACGAAGTAAAATAATGAGAAGTTCTACAAGATAGAATGTAGCCACAGTACTCCCTCCCCAGAACTAACTATATCTGGAAGGAGTAAAAATACGTCGTCCATATCTTGAGTATCTCGAATCATCATGTACAGAATCCAGGAGAAAAGCTGGTTTCAATCTGTCAATGGAGACAACTTTCTTCCCATCAAGATATTCAAGTTCGAAAAATTTCGGATCTCTTCTTAAAACCAGGAAGGGGCCATCATAGGTAGGTTGGAGTGGTTTTTTAACAGCATCAACACGTACAAATACATGAGAGGCATTTTGTAATTCCGGATGAATGAAAACCGACTTCTTGGAATGATTTTGAACGGGAACGGGTTTCAAATTTCGAATTGTCTCTTTCAAATTGAAAACAAAAGTAGACAGGTCACCTGGTGGTGAAGAGTTGGCTTCGAAGAAATCTCCTGCAAGTTTGATATTTTCACCATAGACTAATTCAGCAGGTGACATGTTGATGTCAGGAATGATTGAAGTGCGAAGTCCAAGAAGTACTGTAGGGAGCTTTTCAGTCCAATTTTCCGTCAAGTGGCATTTGAGTGAAGTTTTCAGAGTTCGATGCCAGCGTTCCAAGATACCATTAGCTTGAGGATGATAGCTGGTTGTGTGGACGTGTTTGATACCAAACAACTGACACAATTCTCTGAAGATTTGAGATTCAAACTGCCTTCCTTGATCAGAAGTAATGGTTTTGGGCAAACCGAATCTTGCAATCCAAGAATTGTACAAATTGCGAGCGACTGTTTCAGCAGAAATATCGGGAATAGGAACGGCTTCTGGCCATCTGGAAAATCTATCAATGATAGTAAGTAAATAGCGACAGTCTTGAGACAAAGGTAGTGGGCCTACGAGATCAATATGAATATGAGAAAATCTTTTCTCAGGTGTCTCGAATGAGGATACGGCACTGTGCGTATGTTTCCAAACTTTGACTTTTTGGCATGGAATACATGTTTGTGCCCAAAGCTTGCAATCTTTGTCAATTTTAGGCCACACGAACTTTTCACGAACAAGTTTGGAAGATGCGCTAATGCCGGGATGCGAGAGATTGTGAATAGTGTCCAACACTTGCTTCCTCAAACCCACTGGAATGAAAGGGCGCAATGAACATGTTGAGGAATCACAAATCAACTCTTTACCCGATGGTAGCGTGATTGATTTGAGTTGAAGAGAACAATCAGACGAGTGATACAGTGCCTGAAGTTCAGGATCTTGCCGCTGAGCATCCGCTATTTCATCATAAGGAATCAGACTGGGAGCTGAAATCTCAGATATTCGGGAAAATACATCAGCAGGAATATTTTGGGAACCACTGACGTATTGGATATCTGTGGTGAATTGGCTGATGAAATCCAAGTGACGGAGTTGACGCGGTGATGCTCGGTCTGATTTCTGACTGAAAGCAAAAGACAATGGTTTGTGATCCGTAAGAATTGTGAAGTTGCGACCTTCAAGCATAAAACGAAAATATTTGACCGCTGAGTATGCAGCATACAACTCTCTATCATAAGTGCTGTAGTTCTTCTGAGCGTTATCAAGTTTCTTTGAAAAAAACGCTAGAGGTTCTAAATGCTTGTTGTTAAGTTGTTGCAAAGCAGCGCCGACTGCGAAATCTGAAGCATCCACTGATAAAACTAGTTTAAGGTCTGGCGCAGGATGGAAGAGAAGAGTTGCATCTGCAAGTTGGGACTTCAACTTCACAAAGGCGGCGCGTGACTCGTCAGTCCATTCAAGTTTCCGTTTGTCATTTTTCTTGGCATTCTTTGTGAGGTCAAAGAGAATTTGCTGGGTTTGGGCTGAGTGAGGAAGTGATCGCCTGTAAAAATTGACGAGACCAAGAAATTGACGTAGATCTTTGATTGATTATTATTGTCAAGTTCCTGAACCACGAGAGAAGAAAAGTCAATTGTTTGATCGGCCATTTTTGCTAAAGCATCTATGTCAAGGTTGATGTTAGCAGCAAGGATAGGCCTATATTGACTTGGCATACGTTGCACAAACAGGCGGCACAGCTCAGATGGTGAGTGTACGGGCGTAGTAGAACAGGGCTGACACTGTTGGTAATTCGGATCATAATGTTCCCTAAATGTGGACGTGATACGACGGTTTCCCAACACGCTCCAATTAGGAAATATTGTCGTACAACCATATCGTCCGACATTTCCACCGTAACAATTGCCAAAACCAACCTGAGTGGCCGAATGCTTTATTAAGAGCACTCTGACTCTCAACCCGGAGGTGCTAGGTTCGAATCTCGGCGGGGCAGAAATTTTTTGACCAAATTTTGCGTTCCCGAATTAAAGTTTCAGTTTTTTTTTATCAATAAAACCTTGGTTTCCTCTTCCTCAGGACTAAGAATGGTGAGAAGTTGTTACCGTCGGATCGTATAGAGATGTCGTCTACTCCAGACGGGGCTGTTAAGCTCAGTATACACGAGGCGCAGTTATCAGACTCTGGCGCATACAAACTGTTCGCGTTCAATGACAATGGGGAGATGCATTCCATGTGCGCCGTGGTCGTTGATCGTATGTATCCACCCTACTAGCGGTCACGGGTTCGATAAGGTTTGTTCTCAGAACAGCGGATTTTCTTCTATTCTATCTTCTTTTGATTTTGGGATAGTAAGACCTCCATTCTTACAGTTCCCGCGAACCTCTTTTTTAGAATCAATAGATAAATAAAAATAACTTGTTTGAAAATCTTTTTGAGACCTTCTGTACTCCTTACACATTCACTAGGGAAAATGTTGTATTTACAGACCTCTTATTCATTTATGTTATTTTTCTGTTTTATTTTCATGTATTACCTCCAACTTGCATCTACCTGGATGGTGCATGATTCTATGTTTGCATGTCACAATTCCTCTGTGTAATTAAATATTTATCTCTATTCATTCCATATATCTGTGTTACCTTCTTTGTCTCCCCTTTTAATCCCATTTATCACCCTTCCCTCTTCCTATCTCGCTCACCCTCTCTCCACTTTCCTTCTCACCCTCATTCCCTATCCTTCCTTTCTTCATGCATCTCCTTTGTGCATCTTGGACCTGCATACTACCCTACTAGTTTTATTTTATTATTAATATTTTTTTACCTACCTATTAATTTTTTATTTAAAAGGTGTTTTATATTGTTTTTAAGAAGAGAGTTAGAGAGAGAGGGAGAGAGAGAGATAGAGCAGAGGAGAGAAGAGGGAGAGAGGAGAAAGAAAGATAGAGAGAGAGAGAGGGAAGGAGAGAGAGAGAGAGAATAGTTTTTCACCGCCCCGTCTTTATTTCCATGCAATTAATAAGGAAAGTAAAAATTAGACTGCTACTTTAGACTCGTGTAATCTGGGTCGTAGCATGCCTATCCCATAGTATGTTCCTCATCAAATAGGTGAGAAGAGACACAATACTTACCAATCGAGAGGTTTCGAACTAAAAAAAAAAGTTCAGTATTTTTTCTCGAAGTTCAAGTTCGTTAAATCCCGTGCTTTAGAATCCAAAGTGCCTTAAAAAAAAGACATCAGATATTCAGAGAACATTTAAGTCTTTTTCGGGCAGTAGAAGCTATCTTCAATTCTGAATATAAATTCATATTCCCATAGGACTTAGCACGTGATTTGACCTTGAACTTTGACCTTTGAACATAGAAAATACAAAGCGTGAGAATTTATCACCAATCAGGTGCCAAAGAATTCCAAACATTTTTCATCTCAAACTTATTGACCGGATATTGGGAGTGGGATAAGAGGCAATATGCTATAGGCTATAGGATAAGCAAATAAATCAAATAATACATGTGAATTGTGAAATGGGTTTTACTTTGGACTGTTGCCATTTTTTCTTTTCCGAAATGAAAAATGCCCTGACCTACGTATTTATTTATCCAGTAGTACCTAATCGAAAAAACCCTTGAGCCATTTATAGATTCTAAAAAACCGTAAAAATAGGACGCTATTACAATTTTAGATCAATTTTTCACTAAGACCTTTGAACATAGAAAATACAAAACGTGAGAATTTATCACCAATCAGGTGCCAAAGAATTCCAAACATTTTTCATCTCAAACTTATTGACCGGATATTGGGAGTGGGATAAGAGGCAATATGCTATAGGACAAGCAAATAAATCAAATAATACATGTGAAATGGGTTTTACTTTGGACTGTTGCCATTTTTTCTTTTCCGAAATGAAAAATGCCCTGACCTACGTTTTTATTTATCCAGTAGTAATCGAAAAAACCCTTGAGCCATTTATAGATTCTAAAAAACCGTAAAAATAGGACGCTATTACAATTTTAGATCAATTTTTCACTAACGTAAAACGAGGCCATGTGACATTACAAAGAAGAGAATAACACGATTTTTTTTTCCTTTTTTTTTATGAAAAAGCCCTTACTTACGTACATACTCGTACATATTTGCCCAGTTGTAGTCGAGAAAATACTTAAGTCATTTTTAGGTTGTACTAAAAAAAAAAAAAGCTTTAATAAAAAGACGCTAGGTATTTCAATTTTAAATCCATTTTCCATTAACGCTAAATGTGACCATTCCATGTGGCATAAAAAAGGAAAAGAAAATAACATTATTATTATTTTCTATTATTATTATTTTTTTTTTCGTTTTTGTCATCAAACTTAAGTATTAGAGAAGGTAAAAACAAATCTAACTTCTCCATCCCCCATTGGCTCTCCCTGGTTACAGCAAGCGGTCGTGTGGATCAAGAGGAGCAAGCTCCAGGTTTCGTTCATAATTTCAAGGACCTCACTGTAGATGAAGATACCCCTATTGACTTCAGCGCCCCATTCGTTGGCAATCCCATACCCCAGGTGGAATGGTTCAAGGACGGTATACCCCTCATACCCAGCAAACGACTACAGTTTACTTGTGATGGACTCAAGGTAGGTATCCGTGGTTTATGTGTTACAGGCATTCTATGTAATACCTAGTCATGAAATGAAATGCCTAGCGTTCTTAGGCAAAGTGTATAAAGTCGATGGTTACATAATTTGCTAGGCATTTCACGAATCCCATTAGTTTGAGATATTTATGAGTAACCAAATCTTTATTAAAACATGAATAAAACTAGATGACGTAAAACATCTCTTCTAACTTATTTCCACAATAATTTTACATTAACTTAATATGAGGAGGCGGGTAATATCTTCTCGCCGGACGGAGGACAAAACCTCCGTCACTAAAAACCTTAGCAGTTATACAGTTCAGCGTACAGTGACGTTAAACACATCTTTTATATTTGGCACTTTCCATTTGTCAAGGCTGAAGACTTGCCTTTCCCTTGGAATAAATTAAAATATGAAGAAACCTTGTACTGATGAAATTCATTTCCCCTCAGGTGGGTTTGAACATCGCCAAGGCAGAGCCAGTGGATGCAGGCAAGTACACCTGTACTCTGGAGAATAAACATGGTAAAGCTTCGTCCAGCGGTGAGATACAAGTGAGAAAACTATACCAAGCGCCACACTTCCTACAGAAATTCACTGATCAACAACAGGTTAGTACGAAAAACAAAAACAAACGAATAGGTACACAAACTAAAAAACGTGAAGTTTTCTCTAGGGGCGATAAGCACGTTGATTGTACCGGTTTCCAATGAATCACTGAAGGTAACCAACTTTGCGCGTGGTTAGTATAGGGATGGGTGACCATCTGAGCAATCGCGTGCTGCTGGATTTTCCCGGCCCCACTCAAGCTGAGTCAGGTTAATTTTTTGAGGTGTGCTCTCCTCTTTTAAATTACAAAAATGATCAAATTGGGAATCGAAACCAGCACTTCCTGCATTAGCACTAACAACCGCGTTACCACTTGGCTAACCTTGTAATCTTCTTCTTATTTCAGCTACCAAAGCGTGATGCAAAGTTCCTTGCCCGTGTCACTGGTGTACCTACTCCTACAGTACAATGGTATCGGGATGGAGTGGCTATAGAATCAGATGATAAGTATCTCAGAACAAACTCGGCGACGCTGAATCAGCGACCCGGGTTGAGATCGCCCGTAAGGAAACCATACCGCGGTTCTCACTACAGTTGAATCCCGGCAAGGTGATTGAGGGGTATCCAGCTAAACTAGCGGTCAAAGCGTACGCCTATCCTGAACCAGAACTACAATGGTGAGTAGAAACAATATTTCTTATCATTTATAGTTGAACATCGTTTAAAGTGTTCTTTTTGTCTTCTTTAATATTTTTCTCACTCTCATAATTTTCATTGAGATTTATATAGTCAGATGAAGTTCTTTATTCTTCCATCATATTTAAAGTTTAAAAATTTAATTCCAGTCCGATGGCTTTTGAAACCATTTGTCTTTGGCGTGCTCAGACTCGAAGATTTTGTCACTAAAGTCGGGGGAAGTGTTAGGGAACATGAGGTTTTTGCAATAACTTCGTAAAATACTCTCTGTGGCCATCCAACGAGGCAACGCTACCAGTGTCCTTGGGACACTACCATCAAGCTAAGCTTTGGTTGAGATTTTTATGCTATAAAATAATAAAGCTGAAAATTTGAATTTATTTTTCATCACTGTGTAACTGCTAAAGCCTTCAGAGACGGGGGGTTTCACCCTTCATTCGGCTACAAGCTACCCACCTACTCACACCCAACTAAGCCTGAGTGGGGTCGGGAACAGCCATTACAGCCAGCACGCGATTGCCCAGATGGTCACCCATCTGAATAAAAACCATTTCTACGTATATTTTACCTTTTCTTTCTTCAGGACATTCAACAATCACCCGTTCATACCGGATGGTATTCACTCTCGTATTATAACAGATGATGATGGAACGCAAACCCTCCTCATTGATAAAACTCTCCCGGACGACGCTGGCGTCTACGCTGTCATGGCGACGAACAACCGCGGCACTGCGTCGACGCGCGGCATATTGGATGTTCAGCGTAAGTTTATATTGGAGCTGGAGGCCAAGTATAGAAACGCGCTGGTCTACACCAACTATTGTTCGTTGACCCGCGAAGAACGCGGTGGGAGGGATTTAGAACTGTGAGGCGGGAGGGATTTAATGTTATGGTGTGGGATTTAAAGTGATTAGGAGGGATTTAGAACTGTGAGGAGGAGCGTTGACCCGCGAAGAACGCGGTGGAAGGGATTTAGAACTGTGAGGCGGGAGGGATTTAATGTTATGGTGTGGGATTTAAAGTGATTAGGAGGGATTTAGAACTGTGAGGAGGAATCGTATCAAGCGAGATGATGAAATGGTGTGTCTGTATGTACGTCGGTGTAGTCTGGACGATGAAGCAGAATATAAGGTATTTTAATTTTATTTTGTAGAAAAATGGCCTAAGGTCAAAGATTCCGACATTTGCGACAGGTATACATACATTATATTATTGCCAGCCTAGTTAGCTTTTGGAAGGTAGCGCGTCTGTCTTGTAAGCGCTTGGCCGCTTTCCATTTTCGTCCGGAGCGAACTTTTATATTAAACAGATAAGGTTCGTTTTCGGAACGGCTGGATTTATCATATCCTGTCTCCTGTCTTCCTTCTCCGCTTTGGGTAATATGAGATTTGCGTTGTTGTAGTTTCCTTCATCATACTTTTTTTTTTTTTTTTTAAAACTATTGTATTAAATTATTTTGTAGAAAAATGGCCTAATGGTCAAAGATTCCGACATTTGCGACAGGTATACATACATTATATTATTGCCAGCCTAGTTAGCTTTTCGAAGGTAGCGCGTCTGTCTTGTAAGCGCTTGGCCGCTTTCGATTTTCGTCCGGAGCGAACTTTTATCTTAAACAGGTAAGGTTCGTTTTCGGAACGGCTGAATTTATCATATCCTGTCTCCTGTCTTCCTTCTTCGCTTTGGGTAATATGAGATTTTCGTTGTTGTACCTAGTTTCCTTTATCATACTTTTTTTTAGAAAACTATTGTATTAAGCACTCCTTATTATTATTCTATGTATATTGTATTCCAGGTGGTGGCTAAGAATAGAGAAGGCGAGGTATCCTGTGAAGCCAGACTCAAAGTAGTGGATCAACTGTAAGTACCTACCTACTCTCTAAACCTTTTGTAAACTTAAGTAGGTAAATTAGCAAACTTAAAAAGAAAATAAATAAATCACCAGTGATTTGCAGAGATCAATTAGAGAAATGGCCTTTAGTCTAGCTAGGGGACGTTAAACAGAGAGTAGACTAGCGTCTGGCTGTGGGACTATAAACAGGGAGGAGAACAGCTAACCCTAACCAGCTTAAAAATTTAAACAATCAGGAGTGTACCTATATCAATGTCAACCTAAGAATAAACCTCCTGCTCCCAACCATTGTCCTAAAAAATACATTGTAACAACAACGACAGAAATGGTCACTATGGGGTCAGATTCAGTGGACTAATGCGTCTGAAAAGAGTTCTGTTTTATATCTCAATCTTTACATATCTCCACCTGGAATTCAAAGCCAGACAATTTGCCATGGTTGGAGCTAGAGACCATCACCCCAGTGTATAGCAGATACAAAAAGATATCTTTTCTTTATTCTGCTATTGCCATTCGGCGAAAGCTAAAGCTGATACAACAACAACAACAACAAGGACAGAAATGGCCACTATGGGGTCAGATTCAGTGGACTAATGCGTCTGAAAAGAGTTCTGTTTTATATCTCAATCTTTACATATCTCCACCTGGAATTCACTTAAATTTGTTTGTAGGTATAATTATTATCCCACGTTTTTCCTCTTCGCAGGGAGAAGCAAGAGAAGATAGAGCCCCCATCCTTCCTGAAGCGTATAGGAGATATAGAAGTATATCCCGGAGGGATTTAAAATTAATAGGTGGGAATTAGAACTGTGAGGCGGGATTTAAAATGTAGGTGTGGGATTTAAAAAAATAGATAGGATTTAGAACTGTGAGGTGGGAGGTATTTAAATGTAGGTGTGGGATTTAAAATGATTAGGAGGGAATTAGAACTGTGGAAGGGGATTTCAAATTTAGGTGTGGGATTTAAAATGATTAGACGGAAATTAGCGCTGTGAGGCGGGGATTTAAAATTGTGAGTCGGGGGATTTAAAATGATTAGGAGGGATTTAGAACTTGAGGTGGGCTATAGAAAAATTTGAAGCGGGAGGGATTATGTAAGGTGGGGATTTTGAACTTTGATCAAGGGATTTACAATTAATAGGTTGGACTTAGAACTGTGAGGCGGGATTTAAAATGTAGGTGTGGGATTAAAAAAAAATAGATGGGAATTAGAACTGTGCGGTGGGAGGGATTTAGATGTAGATGTGGGATTTAAAATGATTAGGAGGGAATTAGAACTGTGGAAGGGGATTTCAAATTTAGGTGTGGGATTTAAAATCATTAGACGGAAATTAGCGCTGTGAGGCGGGGATTTAAAATTGTGAGTTGGGGGATTAGGAGGGATTTAGAACTTGAGGTGGGCTATAGAAAAATTTGAAGCGGGAGGGATTATGTAAGGTGGGGATTTTGAACTTTGATCCGGGATTTAGAATTTTGAGGAGGGACCTAGAACAGTAGGACGCGAGAGTTTAAGTTGGAAAAGGAAAATTTTATGACACTACCTATTTACTTAAAAACTAAAATTTTAAGAAAACTAGTTTCATTTATTTTTTTAAAACAATTTGCTTTACCTTACTTTTAGTTTTAGATCATTTTCTGTACAAAATTAACACTGGCTTTTTAACATTTTTCATTCGCTGTACCTAATAATGTTGCTTTTTATTTTTATGTACATTAAATAATTAATATTCATTAATCAATTAATAATATTTTTTCAAAATTACAAATTAAAATCAATGTCCAGAAATGTGTTGTGTTTTCTCTTCTCTTCATTTCTACATTTAAGTTGGAGAAGGAAAATTTTATGACACTACCTATTTACTTAAAAACTAAAATTTTAAGAAAACTAGTTTCATTTATTTTTTTAGAACAATTTGCTTTACCTTACTTTTAGTTTTAGATTATTTTCTGTATTTCTGTACAAAATCAACACTGGCTTTTTAACATTTTTCATTCGCTGTACCTAATAAAATGTTGCTTTTTATTTTTATGTACATTAAATAATTAATATTCATTAATTAATTAATAATATTTTTTCAAAATTACAAATTAAAATCAATGTCCAGAAATGTGTTGTGTTTTCTCTTCTCCTCATTTCTATCTTATAATACTCACAATTCCTTTGCGCTTAGTTTATATCTTTAGCTTTTCCAAGTACATAAATATGTAGTTAACTGAAAGATTTCAATAGTCTAGCGTTTTTATGTAAACATCATTTTTCTTATTTCCAATAACTAAGTTGGTTGCAGAAAATCTGTCAGAAAATAGAATTTTATATTTATCTACGTATTCCAGTTAGTGTGTTTGGGCTACGTAGGTACTTCCAAAACTCGGAAGAATGCTAGTAAGTTTGATTATGTTCGTTAAAGTTACTACCTTTGAGTTGTAGAAAGCTCTACTAAGCTATTCAGCTTCGAAAGAAGAAAAGATTTTTTTTTCTACTAAGATCTTCAAAAGTGATTTCGTGTCTTCATATATCGAGAGGTTTCGAACTAAAAAAATCTGGTGTGAACATCACACGACTTTCTATTACATTAAACTTCTCAACTGTAAGTCGGACAGTTCTAAAAGTTTCACCACACGTTTTTCCTCTTCGCAGGGAGAAGCAAGAGAAGATAGAGCCCCCATCCTTCCTGAAGCGTATAGGAGATATAGAAGTATATCCCGGTATGTCAGCCAAGTTCACAGCCTGTATGACTGGCTATCCCGTGCCGTCAGTTGAGTGGTACAAGAACGGAGAACCCCTGGAAGCCAGCGACAAGGTTCAGATTGATACCGAGTCATCCGGTATATTGAGGTAAGACTACGCCCCCTTGTCTATATTATAGCGTGCCGTCAGTTGAGTGGCTCACTACTAGAGTGACAAGGTTCAGATTGATACGGAGTCATCCGGTATATTGAGGTAAGACCACGCCCCCTTGTCTATATTATAGCGTGCCGTCAGTTGAGTGAATCCCATTGGTTTGAGATATTTATGAGTAAGTAAATCTTTATTAAAACATGAATAAAACTAGATGACGTAAAACATCTCTTCTAACTTATTTCCACAATAATTTTAGATTAACTTAATGTGAGGAGGCGGGTAATATCTTCTCGCCGGATGGAGGACAAAACCTCCGTCACTAAAAACCTTAGCAGTTATACATTTCAGCGTACAGTGACGTTAAACACATCTTTTATTCATTTGGCACTTTCCATTTGTCAAGGCTGAAGACTTGCCTTTCCCTTGGAATAAATTAAAATATGAAGAAACCTTGTACTGATGAAATTGGGCCTTTGTCGTCACTACAGAAGCAGTGTAGAGCTAGCGGCGCGGCGATAGCACATTGAATACACCAGTACCCAATGGCTCACCGAAGTTAAGCAAAGTTACGCGGGATTTGTATCCGGGTGGGTGACCAAAATCATAAAATCTCTTTAGGTTCGTGTCTGTCTCTTATCGCCCATCTGATGAGAGACATACTATAAAATGGGCATGCCCACACGACACAGACCACACAATTGGAATCCTCATGGTGAAGCTACTTGTGATGCTAAGCTACTATTTGAAAGTAAGTGCACAAGGCCAAGGCCTTTATCGTCACTACAGAAGCAGTGTAGAGCTAGCGGAGCGGCGATAGCACATTGAATACACCAGTACCCAATAGCTCACCGAAGTTAAGCAAAGTTACGCGGGATTTGTATCCGGGTGGGTGACCAAAATTATAAAACCTCTTTAGGTTCGTGTCTGTCTCTTATCGCCCATCTGATGAGAGACATACTATAAAATGGGCATGCCCACACGACACAGACCACACAAGTCTAATGTTGCAGTTGTTTCATTGCTACGAAATAAAAAGTGCGGTAAAACATTCTGTTTTCTATTATATTGTTCCAAGTAGATTCGTAGAAGCTTAACCTAACCTATAGGGCTGTTTACCCTTACATCCAAGCCTCAGTTTACTTCCACTAATACTTAATGTGTTTGGAAATAAAAACATTCTGTTTTCTATTATATTGTTCCAACTAGATTCGTAGAAGCTTAACCTAACCTATAGGGCTGTTTACCCTTACATCCAAGCCTCAGTTTACTTCCACTAATACTTAATGTGTTTGAATTCTGTTCACAGCTCTGGAAATCCGGCCCAAGGCTCCGGTAGGTGAACTCTACTCGGACTATGATCGCATCCGATCCACCGGTATACCACTCCCTCTGGCGGACAAACCCATCATCTCCCGTATGACAGATAGACGCCTCACCCTATCCTGGAAACCGTCAATACCGTACGGCGCACGGTATCCGGTAACTTACCATGTGGAAATGTGTGATCTACCGGACGGAGACTGGTTTACCGCACGCATGGGTAAGATGATAGTAAAGAACATACCGTACGTACTGTATCTGGTAACTTACCATGTGGAGATGTGTGATCTACCGGACGGAGACTGGTTTACCGCACGCATGGGTAAGAATTTTTTCTCGAAGTTCAAGTTTGTTAAATCCCATGCTTTAAAATCCAAAGTGCCTTGAAAAAAAAAAAATCAGCTTTTCAGAGAACATTTAAGTCTTTTTCGTGCAGTAGAAGCTATCTTCAATTCTGAATATAAATTCATATTCCCATAGGACTTAGCACGTGATTTGACCTTGAACTTTGACCTTTGAATATGTGCAGATGTGTGATCTACCGGACGGAGACTGGTTTACGGCACGCATGGGTAAGATAATAGTAGAGAATATACCGTACGTACTGTATCTGGTAACTTACCATGTGGAGATGTGTGATCTACCGGACGGAGACTGGTTTACGGCACGCATGGGTAAGATAATAGTAAAGAATATACCGTACGGCGCACGGTATCCGGTAACTTACCATGTGGAGATGTGTGATCTACCGGACGGAGACTGGTTTACCGTACGCATGGGTACCTAAGATAATAGTAAAGAATATACCGTACGCAAACACTGTACTCATGTGATAAAGTATGTAGTAAATAATCCCTGAATATTTTTTTCTGGTATAAATGAAAATATCGAAAGGGGTGGGAGGAATAAACGGAAATATCAGGGAAAAGAAAGCGTAACGAAGAAACAATAAATTACAATAATACCCATATGTACTATGGGACAAAAGTTAAAATAAAAATCAAAACAGACTTTTTTTACTGCTTTTTCATAATATTCTAATCAATCCTTTAATTTCATCCCCCCCCAGGAATCCGTAGTTGTGCGTGTGACATATCTAACCTGGTTCCGTTCAGAGATTATAAGTTCAGAATTCGAGTTGAGAATAAATACGGCCTGAGTGACCCTTCACCCTTTGCTCAAACTATGAGGTGAGTGGTCTGGTAGGAATTTAGCTAGATAGACATTTTGTGAGAAATTTAGCTAGTCGGAATTTCTGGTAGGAATTTAGCTATTCAGAAATTCTAAGAGAAATTTTGCTAGTTAGAAACTCTGAGAGAAATTTATCTAGTTAGAGATTCTGAGAGAAATTTAGCTAGTTAGACATTTTGAGAGAAATTTAGCTGGTTTGAAATTCTGAGAGAAATTTAGCTAGTCAGAAATTCTGAGATAAATTTAGCTAACTGAGAAATTTAGTTGATTGAATTTCAATTCCTAATAAGTTCCAACTTCTCTGAATTTAAAAGTTTTGATTCGTTAGGTAGCGGGTTCCATTCCCATCCGGGGCAGCCTTTGTCTCAAACAGATTATGTTTGTTCTCGGAACGGCTGGTTTTTCTCCTATCCTGTCCTTCTTTTCTCTTTGATTTTGGGACGATAAGACCTCAGTAGTTATAGTTTCCTCTTCAAAGAGAGTTTTTTTTTAACATTTATTTATTATTAGTATTTATTTTTTTTTTTATTTTATTTTGCTCAACTTTACTCATTTCCCATTTTCCAGAGAGAAACTGAATCCCGAGCGCCCCAAGTTCGAACCCTACCTGCCTCCTGGCGTACCCTTCCATCCGGATAAGTCATTCTATTTCCCGCGAGACTTTGACCTAGAGAGACCTCCTAGAGAAGGTTATGCTCAGGCCCCGAGGTTCCTAAACCAGGAACACGACACACAGTATGGTAAGTGTTAGAACATAGCCTCCTACTAGGGGGAAAAAAAACAATGTTTTTTTTTTATTACATCCCAATCTCCAATAGAGATGTCTCTGGGTAAAATATTTGAACTAAAGATCTTTTTTTAAAAAAAAGTTGTGAAAAAATCCAGCTGGAGTCAAAACGGCGAAAAAGCAAGGAAGTATCGACCTTTAAAAGACCGAAAATTCAATTTCAACTTACGAGTACTTATTATGAAAATCTATCAGTGTGATTTCTCAATTATTTAGCCTTAAGATAAGATTAAATTTGTTTTTATCCTGTTGTTGCTTACTAATATTTAGATGTTTTCGTATGTTGTTATGTGTACGAAATGCCAGTGATATATTATTTTTGGCGAAACATCTAGCTATTTTTTCAGAGCTTTTATCTTGGTAATTCACAGGTACATATTTCTTTTCTTGTGCATTTTTGTCCCTATTCTTTTTTAATCTTTGTGTTTTTCTTTGTCTCTTAAGGATTTTATCAATGATATCGGGTTTATATCCATTATTCTGTGCAATTTGTTTTATTATTGATATTTCATTGTTGAAATCTTCTTTACACAGTGGGTAGGTGATTTATTCTATTTTACTTTTAAGGAATCAAGAATGAAAACTCCTATATCTTCTGGTTCGTATAAGAATACTCCTGAACCCAAAGTCTCATTGTACTAAAAAATACATTGCCTGACAAAACAGAAGTTTTGAAGAAAGGTACAAAGAGCACACACAACATTCAGCTCACACAAATCCATCTTCTACAGTAGCACGGCCACATAAAGGATGATAATTGCTCATACGGTGATATACAAAACCATATGTCCGTATTGAAAATGGTGCACTGATAAAACAAAAACTAATGTGTGAACGAACAATATTACATCTTCCAACACATAAAAAGAAGAAGGCCAGGACAATTTCCTGAATATTGCTACAGACTTCCATAATAAACGAACATTTCCCATTTTCCAGAGAGAAACTGAATCCCGAGCGCCCCAAGTTCGAACCCTACCTGCCTCCTGGCGTACCCTTCCATCCGGATAAGTCATTCTATTTCCCGCGAGACTTTGACCTAGAGAGACCTCCTAGAGAAGGTTATGCTCAGGCCCCGAGGTTCCTAAACCAGGAACACGACACACAGTATGGTAAGTGTTAGAACATAGCCTACTAGGAAAAAAAAAAAATGTTTTTTTTTTTATCACATCCCAATCTCCAATAGAGATGTCTCTGGGTAAAATGTTTGAACTAAAGATCGTTTTTTTAAAAAGTTGTGAAAAAATCTAGCTGGAGTCAAAACGGCGAAAAAGCAAGGAAGTATCGACCTTTAAAAGACCGAAAATTCAATTTCAACTTACGAGTACTTATTATGGAAATCTATTTTACGAAATTCCGCTAGGCAAAGCTAATGTACAAACTCAATTGCTTGCGTCAGTTTTCGTGACGTCATCGATTATGTCGAGTAGAAGGGTTCTATACCACTCTCTCTTTATTTCTATTCTCGCCCATCTGGTGAGAGGCATACTACGGGATGGGCATGCTACGACACAGACCACATGCGTCTAATGTAGCAGTTGTTTCATTTGTGAAAATCTATTTTACGAAATTCCGCTAGGCAAAGCTAATGTACAAACTCAATTATTGCTTGCGTCGGTTTTCGTGACGTCATCGATTATGTCGAGTAGAAGGGTTCTATACCACTCTCTCTTTATTTCTATTCTCGCCCATCTGATGAGAGGCATACTACGGGATGGTCGTGCTACGACACAGACCACATGCGTCTAATGTAGCAGTTGTTTCATTTGCTATGAAATAAACACGGCAGTGAAACATTCATAAAAAAGGGGGAAAAATCTAGGTACTAATTTATTCTATTTTACTTTTCAGGAATCAAGAATGAAAACTCCTCTCTGTTCTGGTTCGTATACGGATATCCCAAACCCAAAGTCTCGTTCTACTTCAACGATGAACTAATAGAGATGGGAGGCCGCTATGATAGTTCTTACACACGGAATGGACAGGCTACTCTGTTTATTAATAAGATGCTGGATAGGGATGTAGGCATGTATGAGGCACTGGCGAGCAATGAACACGGGACCGCGCGACAACGAGTCAGGTACGATAACCACGGATCAACATTATTTCTTACCCTTGTATTTCGGTTAATTAGGTGTCCAATCGAAATAAAACGGTAAGAATTTGTAAGAAATAATGTTGAATCAAGGGATCTCTAATGTAAATCTAATCAATATGTTCGGTATATGGAAAGGCCGCTGGGTTTTGGAGAATTGAAAAGAAAGTTTTGTATATTGGAAACGGGAATCGAAACTTACACATCGTAACATTATTTCTTACCCTTGTATTTTGGTTAATTAAGTGTCCAATCGAAATAAAACGGTAAGAAATAATGTTGAATCTTGGGATCTCTAATGTAAATCTAATCAATAATAACCTCGGAATTTTACTTATTCTTATTATTATGTATCTCTTTCGCTTTAGAATTTTTCTTTGTTTCAAATAAGCATACGATAAATAAATAGTAGAATTTGTGATTTATATGATTTTTTTTTATGTGTACGAACAATATTACATCTTCCAACACATAAAAGAAGAAGGCCAGGACAATTTCCTGAATATTGCTACAGACTTCCATAATAAAAATACTTAATGTGTTTGAATTCTGTTCACAGCTCTGGAAATCCGGCCCAAGGCTCCGGTAGGTGAACTATACTCGGACTATGATCGCATCCGATCCACCGGTATACCACTCCCTCTGGCGGACAAACCCATCATCTCCCGTATGACAGATAGACGCCCAAACACTGTACGCATGTGATAAAGTATGTAGTAAATAATCCCTGAATATTTTTTTCTGGTATAAATGAAAATATCGAAAGGGGTGGGAGGAATAAACGGAAGAAGCAAATAAGGAAGCATATTGCTCAAAATTCAAAGGCTGTTCGCCAATGACGTGTCTTAAGTGATTTTTTACGGATTTTATTCCAGCCTCAGCTAAGGCGTTAAAGTTTGGCGCCCCAGGAGGGCTGAACTGCCACTGTATGCACCTCGGTTGTAGATGTCTAACAATTTCACTTTCACTGGACACGATAGCATTATGTATTTCTTGTAATTGAACCGAAGCGCCGCGAAAATTTGTGGCGTTGTCACACACTATTTTGGAAGGTAAGGAACGTCTGGCAATAAAACGATCTAAGGTCGCTAAAAAGGCATCAGAGGAGAGAGAACTAACGACCTCAAGATCGACAGCCTTAGTCGATAAACAGACAAACAATGCAAGCCAACATTTGTCAATTGGGGAGTTTCTTCTCGGACC
>NW_007377759.1:197538-212282 GCF_000475195.1 Diaphorina citri
ACCTGAGAATAAAGTACAATAATATAAATCATAAATCAATCAATAATTCTTTGTGGTAAAGCCGAGCCTTTTCACAACTCTTGAGTATATCACAGCATTACTGAGAAATCAATATTATCCATAATATTTCAATAACCTGGTCGCTACTCTATGAAAGTAGCTACTCAATTGTCCTCACGAGGCTGAGTACACCCCGAACTCCAAGCATAGAGTCGAAAAAACTTCAACCGAGCCGGGAATAGAACCCGAGACCTCCGGCGTGCAAGTCTAGTGTGATACCCATATCCACTCGTGTGATACCCATATCCACTCGGCCACGGAGGTTGCCTCAATTTTCTTTATGGTGTTGAATATTTTTGCCAAGTTTCGTGAAAATCTTATGAGGCGTTCTAGAATCATCGTCGATCAAACATACCAGACAAAACTTCATGTGAACCGTCGAGTTAAAACTTATCGTGTGATACCCATATCCACTCGTGTGATACCCATATCCACTCGTGTGATACCCATATCCACTCGTGTGATACCCATATCCACTCGTATGATACCCATATCCACTCGGCCACGGAGGTTGCCTAAATTTTCTTTATGGTGTTAAATATTTTTGCCAAGTTTCGTGAAAATCTTATGAGGCGTTCTAGAATCATCGTTGATCAAACATACCAGACAAAACTTCATGTGAACCGTCGAGTTAAAGCTTGGACCTCAATTCGTTCGGTGAATTATTATATGTAGTTACCTGTGAGTAGTAGATAGGTGAGTACACCAGTAGACCACATATCAGCAGCAAACCCAACTCCTTTACCATTGGCAATCTCAGGCGCTACGAACTCAGGCATTCCTATGAAGCATATAAGATTGAAAAAATAGAAAAATCGAAAAGTCAGATAACTATTTTGGCCTCCCAAAAGGCCCATAGCGCTTTCTGGGTCAAAAAGGGTGGAATACCTATAATAAAATCTCACTGGTAGTTCAGAGAAAACCGCTTCTTCTTCAACTTTAAGTGCCTCCTACATCTAAAAGGTTGGCTAACATCATAGCAATACGAACTATACGCGGGGTACAAAATTGATTTCTAATCTTTTTTTGGGGTGGGATGGATTTTTGTTTATTTTTTGTGGGCACTTGATTTATTTTGGGAGGTTAAATCTTATACTTTATTTTATATTTTGCGCGCTACCTAACGCTGGACTATCTCACCTGTATTGAGCTTGGGCGTGTCCTCTGTTGGTTTCCGGTCGGCAAAGTTAAGCCACGGGTGTCTGAGTGCTTGTCTTACATCCATACGTGTGTTGGCATCCACTACTATGAGTTTGGATATAAAGTCCCGCGCCTCCTCACTGATATTCTCCCAGTGTTCTCGTCGGAACATGAAGTGACCGTCCTTTACTTTGGTCAGAGTCTCGGCATCGTCATTACCTTGAGTTTGGATATAAAGTCCCGAGCCTCCTCACTGATATTCTCCCAGTGTTCTCGTCGGAACATGAAGTGACCGTCCTTTACTTTGGTTAGAGTCTCGGCATCGTCATTACCTCGGAATAGTGACACACCTGAGAATAAAGTACAATAATATAAATCATAAATCAATCAATAATTCTTTGTGGTAAAGCCGAGCCTTTTCACAACTCTTGAGTATATCACGGAATAGTGAAACACCTGAGAATAAAGTACAATAATATAAATCATAAATCAATCAATAATTCTTTGTGGTAAAGCCGAGCCTTTTCACAACTCTTGAGTATATCACGGAATAGTGAAACACCTGAGAATAAAGTACAATAATATAAATCATAAATCAATCAATAATTCTTTGTGGTAAAGCCGAGCCTTTTCACAACTCTTGAGTATATCACGGAATAGTGAAACACCTGAGAATAAAGTACAATAATATAAATCATAAATCAATCAATAATTCTTTGTGGTAAAGCCGAGCCTTTTCACAACTCTTGAGTATATCACGGAATAGTGAAACACCTGAGAATAAAGTACAATAATATAAATCATAAATCAATTTTTTTTTTTTTTGTAATTTTTCGGTCTACACATTCACACATCCTGGGGGATGAAGGTTAACACGAAAAGAATGAGGAACAGCGTAGCAGGCAAAAATTGTGAGCTATACAATCTATAGAAACTAAAATTTTTAGGACCGGCCGCAGGCGAAAATTTTGCTTTCATCAATTATTTGCGGTAAAAAAAAGAGCTGAAAAAATCTGCGTTTGCCTGAGATCGAACCCATAACTGCGAATATCGCGAACAAACCGCGGATACCGCGAACAAACCGCGGATACCGCGAAAAAACCGCGGATACCGCGATCAAACCGCGGCCCCCCCCCCCCCCCCCCCCCCTCTGCTGGGAATCAAACCCGGAACCTTTCTTGGACTAAGGGGATCCTAAACAGACACTTTCACCAATTCCCGGTTTTGAAAATTTGAACCGATCGCAATACTTTCTTATCAATTAACTGTCTCAATGTCTAGTTGGGGGGCGTGAAACAGGGCGGGTACCAGCCTGAAATTTGGTTGAGTGCGAAGGGCAAAAACGCCGACCCCGTTTGAACACAGGAAATCACGAGGAAGAAAAAGAAGAATTGACTTTGGCAAGATTCAATCGGTCCAGCAAATAGGTAATGGCTTCGAATGAATATTCAACTTTAGAAAAAACAAAGTTCTCTGTGCTCTGTCTTCACTGAATCTGTTTACCTTTACATGATCTGTTTGATTCTATTCCCCCAGGTACAAGGATTGGAAACCCCTCACTGAGTCTTCTCGTCACAAAATCCAATGGATAGAACCCGACCATTGTGTTCTCACTATAGGAGATTGTATAGGTCGTGATGAAGGCCTGTACAGTGTGACCGCTAGGAATATAGCGGGTAAGTAAATTATGATGCTAGGAATTGAGCTAGTAAGGGAGGAATTATGCTAAATCCAATGAATAGAACCCGACAATTGTGTTCTCACTATGGGAGATTGTATAGGTCGTGATGAAGGCCTGTACAGTGTGATCGCTAGGAATATAGCTAGTAAGTAGATTATGATACTAGAAATTTAGCTAGGAAGAATTCTAGCAAGATAGAATTTTTTTCGGAATTCAGCTGATAAAGAGCACTGCGTACAATCTAGCAGGTGAGAATTTTTAATGAAAATTTAGCTGATGAGGAATTCTGTTAGAATTTTAGGGGCTAAGAAAATTCTGTTGGAAATTTATTTGGTAAGGAAATTCTCTTGGGAATCCAGCTGTTAAGAAATTATTCTAGAAATTTGGCGGACTAGAAATTATCCGGGCCGACAATTCCTGTCGATCATCAATAAATCAAACCTATATGTTTATTTCAAAGATTATTTACAAATCATAATTTGGTCTGATTGAAATGATTGAATTCTTTACTGTCTACATATATTTAGTTTTATCGTACCAACTTCAGCACTTAATGAGATACCTACTATCGTACTTTCAGGTACAATATCGCACAGTGTCACAGTACATGTAGAAGATAATGAGAATGAGTACAGTTATCGTACATACGCTAGAGGTCGCCAGGTGAAGACTAGAACCAAACCCATCACTGACGCGTACGACTTTGGAGATGAATTGGGCAGAGGCGTTACAGGTATGTCAAAGGGTTAAATAGAGATAAGAGCACAAGAGGGCTAAAGAATTTTTGCCAGGGTATATTAATGAGGTGCATTTTGTAGAGCTTGTCAATTTATAGTGTTGAAACACTTGTTCGCCATGCAGAAGGTCCCGGGTTCAATGCCCACCATCGACGAAAATTTGCAATCATAATAAACGATTGCAAGTATCTCAACGGGTTACTTTCTGGTCTCAATTTATAGTGTTGAAACACTTGTTCGCCATGCAGAAGGTCCCGGGTTCAATGCCCACCATCGACGAAAATTTGCAATCATAATAATCGATTGCAAGTATATCTCAACGGGTTACTTTCTAGTGTTTTCGTGTTGACCCAGCACCTAAGAGGAAATATTATGCCTCTTTTTGTCCATCTGATGAGGAACAAACCACACGAATCCAAGCAGATCTTTCATCGCATCGCTACAAAATGGAAAAGGCAGTGAAGCACCCTATAAGTATTCTTTTATGATGGCGTGGACCTAAAGAAATTTTATATTGGAAGGAATGTTTAAAGGAAAAAATTGTTTTAATTAAAATGGGGGAAGGGTATGATGGCGTGGACCTAAAGAAATTTTATATTGGAAGGAATGTTTAAAGGAAAAAATTGTTTTAATTAAAATGGGGGAAGGGTAACTAATATAGTGCTCCATTCTATTCCCAGGTATCGTGTATCATGCAGTAGAGCGATCGTCGGGCCGTAACTATGCCGCCAAAGTAATGACGGGGAAGGGTAACCAATACAAATCCCTGTTATATTCTAGTATTCTATTCTATTCTATTCTACCCTTAGGTATCGTGTATCATGCAGTAGAGCGATCGTCGGGCCGTAACTATGCCGCCAAAGTAATGACGGGGAAGGGTAACCAATACAAATCCCTGTTATATTCTAGTATTCAGCAGGTGAGAATTTTTAATGAAAATTTAGCTGATGAGGAATTCTGTTAGAATTTTAGGGGCTAAGAAAATTCTGTTGGAAATTTATTAAATTTGGTAAGGAAATTCTCTTAGGAATCCAGCTGTTAAGAAATTATTCTAGAAATTTGGCGGACTAGAAATTATCCGGGCCGACAATTCCTGTCGATCATCAATAAATCAAACCTATATGTTTATTTCAAAGATTATTTACAAATCATAATTTGGTCTGATTGAAATGATTGAATTTTTCACTGTCTACATATATTTAGTTTTATCGTACCAACTTCAGCACTTAATGAGATACCTATTATCGTACTTTCAGGTACAATATCGCACAGTGTCACAGTACATGTAGAAGATAATGAGAATGAGTATAGTTATCGTACATACGCTAGAGGTCGCCAGGTGAAGACTAGAACCAAACCTATCACTGATGCGTACGACTTTGGAGATGAACTGGGCAGAGGCGTTACAGGTATGTCAAAGGGTTAAATAGAGATAAGAGCACAATAGGGTTAAAGAATTTTTGCCAGGGTCCCAGCTGTTAAGAAATTATTCTAGAAATTTGGCGGACTAGAAATTATCCGGGCCGACAATTCCTGTCGATCATCAATAAATCAAACCTATATGTTTATTTCAAAGATTATTTACAAATCATAATTTGGTCTGATTGAAATGATTGAATTCTTTACTGTCTACATATATTTAGTTTTATCGTACCAACTTCAGCACTTAATGAGATACCTACTATCGTACTTTCAGGTACAATATCGCACAGTGTCACAGTACATGTAGAAGATAATGAGAATGAGTACAGTTATCGTACATACGCTAGAGGTCGCCAGGTGAAGACTAGAACCAAACCTATCACTGATGCGTACGACTTTGGAGATGAACTGGGCAGAGGCGTTACAGGTATGTCAAAGGGTTAAATAGAGATAAGAGCACAAGAGGGCTAAAGAATTTTTGCCAGGGTATATTAATGAGGTGCATTTTGTAGAGCTTGTCAATTTATAGTGTTGAAACACTTGTTCGCCATGCAGAAGGTCCCGGGTTCAATGCCCACCATCGACGAAAATTTGCAATCATAATAATCGATTGCAAGTATATCTCAACGGGTTACTTTCTAGTGTTTTCGTGTTGACCCAGCACCTAAGAGGAAATATTATGCCTCTTTTTGTCCATCTGATGAGGAACAAACCACACGAATCCAAGCAGATCTTTCATCGCATCGCTACAAAATGGAAAAGGCAGTGAAGCACCCTATAAGTATTCTTTTATGATGGCGTGGACCTAAAGAAATTTTATATTGGAAGGAATGTTTAAAGGAAAAAATTGTTTTAATTAAAATGGGGGAAGGGTAACTAATATAGTGCTCCATTCTATTCCCAGGTATCGTGTATCATGCAGTAGAGCGATCGTCGGGCCGTAACTATGCCGCCAAAGTAATGACGGGGAAGGGTAACCAATACAAATCCCTGTTCAAGAATGAGTTAGATATTATGAATCAGTTGTGCCATAGGAATCTGGTGCGCCTACATGACTCTTATGAGACTAAGGATTCATTCACCATTATATCCGAACTGGCTGGAGGTGAGATATTTAAATTTAAATTATAATTGTTATAGGTAGTGTAATTAATTATTAAACAACCTCCGTGGCCGAGTATCACACTGGGTTTGCACGCCGGAGGTCCCGGGTTCGATATCCAGGCGGGGTAGAATTTTTTTCGGTTCTTTGCTTGGAGTTCTGAGTCCACTCAGCCTTGTGAGTACAAGTGATTAGCTACTTTAATTGAGTAGCTACCAGTGGCGGCATTACCAGTGTAAAAACATTGGTGATAAATGAGAGTGAATAGTAAAGGAAGCACTTAGGTACTAATGTTACTTGGTTAGTATTTGTCTCAAAAATGTTATGATGCTATGATACCCACAAAAGTTGTGAAGAAGCTCTCTGCTTTACCGCAAAGAATTCATTATTTGAGATTGTGCTCTTCTCTTTGTCTCCTATACTTACACCAACCTCTTCATTCCCCAGGCGGTGAACTCCTACATAGTTTAACCCGTCAGAGCTACTACACGGAATATGACATCGCTCACTACATACGACAACTCCTATCCGGTCTAGACTACATGCACCGTCTGTCCATAGCTCACCTCGGGTTAACACCGGGAGATCTGTTAGTAGCTCACCCTGGCGGTAGACATCTGCTACTCACGGACTTCGGTCTATCTCGCCGTATCACCTCGTTTGGCAAACTCAATCCCTTGGAATATGGTGAGTGAGAATTGTAAAAATTGATGAAGCTATGAAATTAAAAAAGTTCCAAATTTCCTTATGCTATATCAATGGCGAAGGTTGAGTGCGAAGGGCATCCACTCGGAAAATTTCGTTAAGCCAAAACCAGTTGGCCTCAAAGCGATCACTCTAAAACTGATTGAGAGGCTGACGACAAACGCCGACCCCATCTGAATATGGGAAAAGGCAAAGAAAAAGAAGAATGGAAATTAAAATTTTACAGTATTGCCAGATGTACGGTATGTAAGACAAGCACTCAGACACCCGTGGCTTAACTTTGCCGACCGGAAACCAACAGAGGACACGCCCAAGCTCAATACAGGTGAGATGGTCCAGCGTTAGGTAGCGCGCAAAATATAAAATAAAGTATAAGATTTAATTATCATGAGTAGAATTTTACGTTATTTTAGTAAATAAATAATTAATTTATCTCTCAGAAAAGCTAGGATTCACCCAAACTCGATATCCTAGGGTTAGGTAGCAAGCAAAAATATTTTATACTTTTTAGGTACCTCGGAACCACTTTCGCATCACTTCCATACACATCCAGTCGGGGTTTGAACCAAGAACATCCGAGTTGAAAGACCTAATTATTATATTAATTAGTAGATTTTTAAGCTCTTGTGATGTACTCTTTCATTAACGCGTTGGATGCCCACTGCCACTGTTCCATTTCAGACGCGCTCCGTAACTACTACAACCTATACAAGGACTGGTATGGTAATGCCGCTGTCCGTCGCTACTATCGCCGCCGACCGCTCAACTCTTGCTACACGCACCCCTCCCGTATGATCTACCCGCCTGGAACTCAGTTCACACCTGAACCCACCCCTGACAAGGTGCTCGTGTCTCGGGATCTGAGAGACGTGAAGACCTGGGAGGACAATGTGCCCAATAGGGGACCTGGTGAGTGAAAGGGTTAACAGAACACTGTCTTGTATTGGTAACTCTGAGAGACGTGAAGACCTGGGAGGACAATGTGCCCAATAGGGGACCTGGTGAGTGAAAGGGTTAACAGAACACTGTCTTATTAAAGTCCCCCAGCCAGACTAAGCTGGTTTATTCCCTGTTTAAAGTCATCCAGCCAGACTAAGCTGGTTTATTCCCTGTTTAAAGTCCCTCAGGCAGACTAAGCTGGTTTATTCCCTGTTTAAAGTCCTCCAGCCAGACAAGCTGGTCTACTCCCTGTTTAACGTCCCTCAGCCAGACTAAGCTGGTCTACTCCCTGTTTAAAGTCCTCCAGCCAGACTATCTTCAAACAATTATCTCTTTTTTTTTTCAGGAATGAGCTGGTCATTACAGAGAGTTCTCGTATAAAGTTCAGAGAAGATAAAGATGGTCGCTGTATAATGACCATAGAACCTGTACTCAATGCAGATCTAGGTATATTCAAAATAGTGGCCAGAAACAGAAAGGGACAAACAGTCACCAGATGCAGGTAAGGTTATCCGGGGTAAGAAAAAAAAAAGACAGAAAGTCTAAAAGAAATGGGGAACAATAACAAAAAACCATTAGAATTACAAGTCCAAACATAAAACTCATAGGGATTTGGAACTCGAGGATTTCAGGATTAAGACAGGATAGGAGACAGCCAGCTGTCCCGAGAACGACTCTAATCCGTTCATCATAAAGTCCGCCCCGGGCGGGAATCGAACTCGCGACCTACCGCTTACAAGGCAGAGCGCCTTCCAAGCTAACTAGGCTGGCTAAACAATTTTTTCAAGTTTCATCGAAAATGGACAAACCATTGAAGAGTTATCGCGAAACAAACAACAATTTCCCAACGGTGCTGCGGCGGCGCGGCTTAGAAACCGTTCTTTTACTTTCGTTGAATAAAATCTATTCTATTCACAATTTATTCTATTCTCTCCTCCAGAGTGGTAGAAGCTACCACCCCCATGGCCCCAGACTCACCAGAAGCTGTCGATATTTCCGACACAGAAATTCTGCTACGCTGGCTGGAGGTGAGATATTTAAATTTAAATTATAATTGTTATAGGTAGTGTAATTAATTATTAAACAACCTCCGTGGCCGAGTATCACACTGGGTTTGCACGCCGGAGGTCCCGGGTTCGATATCCAGGCGGGGTAGAATTTTTTCGGTTCTTTGCTTGGAGTTCTGGGTCCACTCAGCCTTGTGAGTACAAGTGATTAGCTACTTTAATTGAGTAGCTACCAGTGGCGGCATGACCAGTGTAAAAACATTGGTGATAAATGAATTTATTATTTGAGATTGTGCTCTTCTTATTGTCTCCTATACTTACACCAACCTCTTCATTCCCCAGGCGGTGAACTCCTACATAGTTTAACCCGTCAGAGCTACTACACGGAATATGACATCGCTCACTACATACGACAACTCCTATCCGGTCTAGACTACATGCACCGTCTGTCCATAGCTCACCTCGGGTTAACACCGGGAGATCTGTTAGTAGCTCACCCTGGCGGTAGACATCTGCTACTCACGGACTTCGGTCTATCTCGCCGTATCACTTCGTTTGGAAAACTCAATCCCTTGGAATATGGTGAGTGAGAATTGTAAAAATTGATGAAGCTATGGAAATTAAAAAAGTTCCTTATGCTATATCAATAGCGAAGGTTGAGTGCGAAGGGCATCCCACTCGGAAAATTTCCGAGCAAAAATATCTTATCCTTTTTAGGTACCTCGGAACCACTTTCACATCACTTCCATACACATTCTTTTAACCTGAACTCAAAATTTTAATCAGCAAATTTTCTCTCCAGTCCGGATTCGAACCAAGAACATCCGATTTGAAAGACCTAATTATATAATTTAGTAGATATTTAAGCTCTTGTGATGAACTCTTTCATTAACGCGTTGGATGCACACTGTTCCATTTCAGACGCGCTCCGTAACTACTACAACCTATACAAGGACTGGTATGGTAATGCCGCTGTCCGTCGTAACAACCCTCATATGATGGACACGCCCCTGTTATATGCTATAGTCTACAGTTCAAGGAAGCTGGTAAGTAAGCTGAATTCCTATTGGATGTAAACTGGTGTAATCTAAAGATCTGTTTGGAATTCCCTTTAGAAAACGGGTAGTTTCAATTTAATTTTTTCAGGCTTTGTTGCTCGGGACACAAGTCTAGTGAAGGCTATTGGATATTGGAAAAATCAAAACGGGTAGTTTCAATTTAATTTTTTCAGGCTTTGTTGCTCGGGACACAAGTCTAGTGAAGGCTATTGGATATTGGAAAAATCTTTAAACAACAGAATCTTCAAGAATTACCAAAAAAAATTAACCTCTTTGGAAGAGCAATTTTGCTTATTGCACTCTTTGCATTAGAGCAAGTTTATTATTATTTTACAACAACCTCCATGGCCGAGTGAGTATCACAGTAGACTTGCACTAAGGTCGAGTTTTACCACCGTAGATTGTCTCAGGATTGAGTTCAATCCAAGGTTGACCTGAGTTTTAAGTAGGTATAGGGAAATCCTCGTTTCATCTCAATCCCGAGTTGGTAAACAAATCCGCCCCGGGCGGGAATCGAACCCGCGGCCTAGCGCTTACAAGGCAGACGCACTACCAACTAAGCTAAGTAGGCTGGCGGAAAAATCTTTAAACAACAGAATCTTCAAGAATTACATAAAAATTAACCTCTTTGGAAGAGCAATTTGGCTTATTGCACTCTTTGCATTAGAGCAAGTTTATTATTATTTTACAACAACCTCCATGGCCGAGTGAGTATCACAGTAGACTTGCACTAAGGTCGAGTTTTACCACCGTGGATTGTCTCAGGATTGAGTTCAATCCAAGGTTGACCTGAGTATAGGGAAATCCTCGTTTCATCTCAATATAAAAGAGTAACTATGAGGCAATTCGTCTGGTGTATGTGATATTTTGTGATATACAAACTGGTTTAATCTAATTTTGACCGTCTATCTTCCTCCTTCAGGTAACGGCCAATACAAGGTGGCCGTGACGCCGGCCATGAAACATCTGCAGGCCATCACAGAGGCCGGGCACACCCCCACCCTAGCACAGGACCCCCCTCCCCTCAACTACAGTGTAGAGGACTCGCCTATTGAATGGTCAACTGAGCCCCCCACCGACAAGTATCAGTTCATATCTGAAATACACAGGTGAGAATTCATGGTCCTTCGGGCCGGATTTTGATAAAGTGGTTCTTCGGACCGGAAATTGATAAAATAGTCCTTCGGACCGGAAATTGATAAAATAATCCTTCGGGCCGGAAATTGATAAAATAGATGGTTAGTTCCATCGGAATATATGATCAAGAAACGAGAACGCGCCGTGTTCCTTGGTAATAGACTCAAGGTAAGTTGGTTTTTAGCGAAATTCCCTTTAGGGATGAGCTATTCATTCTTCTTATTTTTCAAGAAGTTTCATAGAATTAACTGTAAGTAATAGCGAAGTTTTTATTTTCCCGAAATCGAAGTTTTAGTCTCAATATTTTTTTTAATTTTTATAGTTTTTTCTGAGATAATAAAAAAAAAATCATGAGAATCACTAAAGTGGTCCTTCGGGCCGGATTTTCATAAAGTGGTCCTTCGGACCGAATATTAATAAATTGGTCCTTCGGGTCAGATATTGATAAAGTGGTCCTTCGGGCCGGATATTGATAAAGTGGTCCTTCGGGCCGGATATTGATAAAATGGTCCTTCGGGCCGGATATTGATAAAGTGGTCCTTCGGGCCGGATTTTCATAAAGTGGTCCTTCGGACCGAATATTAATAAATTGGTCCTTCGGGTCAGATATTGATAAAATGGTCCTTCGGGTCGGATATTGATGAATTCGTTCTTCGGAACTAAAAGAAATAACGTTAGAAACTTATCACTCTGTTTTTTCTTCCTCCAGGGGTAAATTCTCCGTGGTGGTGAAAGCCGCTGAGAAGGCTAACACTGAGAATCTGGTGGCGGCCAAACTATTTGAATACTCACATGATACTTTGCATCAAGTTAACACGGAGTTCGATAACCTTAGATCATTACGACATGAACGCATAGCCAGTCTATTGGAAGCTTACAAGTAAGTATTAAATCAACTCTATTATTGTTGTCAGTGGTACTCTGCCTTACTGACATTGTTGTGTAAAAAGAAGAAGAAGAAGGAGGAGGAAGAAGAAGAAGAAGAAGGAAGAAGAAGAAGAAGGAGGAGGAGGAGGAGGAAGAAGAAGAAGAAGGTGGAGGAGGAGGAAGAAGGAAAAAAATATCTTTAAAAAGATAGAATATTATCCACACCAAATAGAACTGAAAAGTTCCCCCCCCAACCCCAGCAGTCTAACCAGTACCAACCAACCAACCAACCAAAAAAAGCACCAAATAACAGAACTAACCGTCAGTCACCAGTAATGTGGTGTAGTGGTTAACACGGTAGACTTCGGATCCTGGAAGGTGTTGGTTCGAGTACAAGTCTAGTCATAAAATTTAGGGTACCTAGTAGGTATTGTATTATTCGGCAAATGATTCCGCGATCCAAGTTGTATGGAAGGTAATACTGGAAGACCAGTAATGTGGTGTAGTGGTTAACACGGTAGACTTCGGATCCTGGAAGGTGTTGGTTCGAGTACAAGTCTAGTCATAAAATTTAGGTAGTAGGTATTGTATTAATCGGGGAAACCGCCGCTAGCAAATGATTCGGCGATCCAAGTTGCATAGGAAATACTGGAACAGGAGTATCTAACATACTTATTGGTCAAAGCGAAGAAGGAAAGTAAAGTAAGTAATTGGGGAACGACACTTATGACAAGCATTCATTCGTACATTTTTTTTTTCTTCTTCTTCCCATTTCAGACCATCTACCACTGCATCAAACATTGCTGTCCTCGTTATGGAAAAACTGCAGGGAGCAGACGTCTTATCTTATCTATCTAGTCGTCACGAGTACACGGAGCAAAACGTCGCAACCATCATATCCCAGGTAATTAGAATGGGAGGCGAAATGTCACAACCAGAATTCCAGCAGAATAATAAAAGGCAATAGATGCAAAACATGGTAAAACCTTGGGATAAAGTGGATTGGTGAGGGAGCAGACGTCTTATCTTATCTATCTAGTCGTCACGAGTACACGGAGCAAAACGTCGCAACCATCATATCCCAGGTAATTAGAATAGGAGGCGAAATGTCACAACCATAATTCCAGCAGAATAATAAAAGGCAATATAGATGCAAAACATGGTAAAACCTTGGGATAAAGTGGATTGGTGGAGATGCTAAAATCACCAAAAGTTATATTACCATTTTGTATGAGTGCCTGAAATCTATTTTGATTATGCAATATGCAAGACATTCTTTTGAAATGACGTGGCCGAGTGGATATGGGTATCACACGAGTGGATATGGGTATCACACGAGTGGATATGGGTATCACACGAGTGGATATGGGTATCATACTAGACTTGCACGCCGGAGGTCTCGGGTTCTATTCCCGGCTCGGTTGAAGTTTTTTCGACTCTATGCTTGGAGTTCGGGGTGTACTCAGCCTCGTGAGGACAATTGAGTAGCTACTTTCATAGAGTAGCGACCAGGTTATTGAAATATTATGGATAATATTGATTTCTCAGTAATGCTGTGATATACTCAAGAGTTGTGAAAAGGCTCGGCTTTACCACAAAGAATTATTGATTGATTTATGATTTATATTATTGTACTTTATTCTCAGGTGTTTCACTATTCCGTGATATACTCAAGAGTTGTGAAAAGGCTCGGCTTTACCACAAAGAATTATTGATTGATTTATGATTTATATTATTGTAATTTATTCTCAGGTGTTTCACTATTCCGTGATATACTCAAGAGTTGTGAAAAGGCTCGGCTTTACCACAAAGAATTATTGATTGATTTATGATTTATATTATTGTAATTTATTCTCAGGTGTTTCACTATTCCGTGATATACTCAAGAGTTGTGAAAAGGCTCGGCTTTACCACAAAGAATTATTGATTGATTTATGATTTATATTATTGTAATTTATTCTCAGGTGTTTCACTATTCCGTGATATACTCAAGAGTTGTGAAAAGGCTCGGCTTTACCACAAAGAATTATTGATTGATTTATGATTTATATTATTGTAATTTATTCTCAGGTGTTTCACTATTCCGTGATATACTCAAGAGTTGTGAAAAGGCTCGGCTTTACCACAAAGAATTATTGATTGATTTATGATTTATATTATTGTAATTTATTCTCAGGTGTTTTAGTGGGATGAAAAAAGATTGGAGAATTAATGTTGAACAGGCTTGGGAACATTACTTGAAGAAGAACCGCGAACAAATCGCGGATACCGCGGACAAATCGCGGATACCGCGAACAATCCGCGAATACCGCGAACAATCCGCGAATACCGCGAAGTTGAACAGGCTTGGGAACATTACTTGAAGAAAAAAAAAAAAAAAAATCTGTTGTGACGCAGTGGGAATAGGGTGGAAAATCTTGAAAAAAAAAAAAGAACCCTTACATGTACACCGATTTATTTCTCGTGAAAAGTTACATAGGAAAGACTCCTTGGTCATCTTAAATACTCTAATATCTAATAAAGTAGACTAGAAATTTGGAAAAAATGGACTGGAAAACCGAGAAAAGTCAGGGAATTTTATTTTTCCATTTTGGTAGACACCCTTGGAAAATCTTGAAAAAGTAGACTAGAAATTTGGAAAAAATGGACTGGAAAACCTAGAAAAGTCAGGGAATTTTATTTTTCCATTTTGTTAGGCACCCTGCTTTTTGCATTTAACCTAACCGGATAATAACACTGGTCAATGCTCATTTGTGACAGCTCTTTTTTGTGGCCATTTTCCATTGACGTGACTTCTGAACAAGTACAACATTAATTCTCCAATCTTTTTTCATCCCACTAGCGTAAGGGCTTAAGTCCTCCATTTGCACATGAAATAACTGCGCCGCA
>NW_007377759.1:212292-224388 GCF_000475195.1 Diaphorina citri
TTTTTTCATCCCACTAGCGTAAGGGCTTAAGTCCTCCATTTGCACATGAAATAACTGCGCCGCATTCTTGAAAAAGTAGACTGGAAATTTGGAAAAAATGGACTGGAAAACCGAGAAAAGTCAGGGAATTTTATTTTTCCATTTTGGTAGACACACTAGACACCCTGGTACGGTAATTTGCTGTAAAAGTACGGTACTATGCAAAAATGTACGTTTTTATAAAAGTGGCATACGGTAAAGTATGGTATTTTCAGCAAAATTGTACGGTAATCTCAGCTGACCAGTCTGGCAACACTACCAGGAGAAGTAAAAATGTACGATATTTCTAGCAGTTTTCAAATTTTCTAGCAGTGTACGGTAATTCGGAAGGAACAATCTGGCAACAGGCAACACTGATTAAAAAGCTAAAGCCACTCTAGTTAGCTTGGTTGGTAGCGCATCTTCCTTGTAAGCGCCAGGTCATGGGTTCCATTCCCACCCGGGGCGGATTTTGTCCTGGACGGATAATGTTCGTTCTCGGAACGGTTGGCTTTTTCCTATCCTGTCTTCTTTCTCTCTGCGATTTTGGGACGATAAGACCTTAACCGTTACAGTTCCCTCTATCAAACCTTTTTAAAAATAATATTATAGTTTGTATTTCTATGATGTTAGCCAACCTTTTAGATGTAGAAGGCACTTAAAGTTGAAGAAGAAGCGGTTTTCTCTGAACCACCAGTGAGATTTTATTATATTTTACCCTTTTTGACCCAGAAAGCGCTATGGGCCTTTTGGGAGGCCAAAATAGTTATCTGACTTTTCGATTTTTCTATTTTTTTAATCTTATATGCTTCATAGGAATGCCTGAGTTCGTAGCCGTTAACAGAACACTGTCTTGTATTGGTAACTCTGAGAGACGTGAAGACCTGGGAGGACAATGTGCCCAATAGGGGACCTGGTGAGTGAGAGGGTTAACAGAACACTGTCTTGTATTGGTAAGTCTGAGAGACGTGAAGACCTGGGAGGACAATGTGCCCAATAGGGGACCTGGTGAGTGAAAGGTTTAACAGAACACTGTCTTGTATTGGTAACTAGCTGTTTGCCTCGAGCTTTCTTACGGGGAAAATAATATTTTGAGGAATCGAACCCGGAACCCTGGAATGTTTTTAGGATCTGAACCATTTTAGAAGGATTTCCACAATCAGAGTTTAACCTAAATTTAATTCTCTTGGATGGAGCAATCTGAATCAGATTATCTGATTGGTTGATTTCAACCTTTTTTAGCGAATCAGATCAGCAAATCACTTAATCCAAGAATTAAATTTAAATCAACTTTCTAGAATCTGGAAAGCTACCTACCCGCTTTAAAAATTATCGTTTTTTTTTCCATTATTTCCAGCTATTGATTATGATCTGAATGTAGTGAAGAGTGAGTCTCACTATCAGAATGGCCCTGACACATATCTGCTACAATTGAGAGATGTTGATTTCCCAGTTAGACTGCGAGAATATATCAAAGTAGCTTCCACCAGACCAGGTAAGTGTTGCTACTCAATTAAACAATCCTGCCACACTAAACTTGAAGCCATGAAAAAGTGGTTTCATAACCCACTTCTTGTTTGGGGTTTATTGGCTTTTACTCACGCTCAGACGATCTGACAGGCACAGTCGGAACGTGCGTGATGAACCTTTACACCTAGGTCTGTCAGACAGTCTAATAGACCGCGGTCTGAAGCTTTTTCCGCCACACACTTTCCCACGGTCTGAGCGTGCGCGGCTGGTATCGTATAACATCACTGTATAACTGCCAAGGTATTCAGTGACGAGGGTTTTACCCTTCATTCGGCGACAACACGAACCGCCTCCTCATAATATGAACCTCACCCACCCTGAGTGGGACCGGGATAGTAAGCACGCGATCGCCCAGATGGTCACCCTGCCGGATACCAACCAGGCGTAACGTTGCTTAACTTCAGTGAACTATTGGGAACCGGTGTATTCATCAGTTGTTGTCGTCACTGGTTATTATGTTGAACAAAATAACAAATGAAACCACCGTCTGTATTAAATGTTTAGTTTGATTCTCTTGTATAGAAAAGATTTATTGGGACAAAATCTGAATTCCTTTAAAGACCGTATGTACCTATTATTGTACCTACTATACTATATTTTGTAATTGTATAAATAAATTTACTTACAAACTAGCTTTTGTGCGTTTTATTTTATCCAAAATAAAGCATTATTTAATTAATATTTTAGTAGTTTTTAGTCCTAGAGAGTAGTAACAGATAATGCCTTTATTTGTCTTGTGTTTGTTAAACCCAAGTTAATAAACCTACATGAACAATAGGTTAAAATCGGTAATATCCATATTTAGTTTGCGTAGCTTAGCAGTCTAAAATGTTGTTTTACCCTTATTAGACTAAAATGTTGCTTTGGTAAAATATGAAAAGAAATGTGTTTTGTGAAAATATATACCTTCTCATAATCATTATGTAGAAAGTGTAGTTAACGTAGTTTTAGAGTAATACTCACCTTCTCCAGAGTCAATAAAGAAAATTTGCACCCCAGTCTTTTGATACAAAGTATGTACAATATTGTACATACATAGCATAGGCTGCATGTGCAAATACCTATGTACATTGCAACGGGTTACTCCCTTCTGTCTTATGTTTATGACCCAGGAAGTCAGCATCCATTGCATTACTGCAATATTGTGTCTCTTCTCGGCTTCTCGCCCATCTGATGACTATGACTATTTTTTGATGAAATGGAATTATTTTCACTTTATTTCGATAGTGGAAGTCTCTTTGGGAACTCTAATGGTCTATCCTCTCTTTGCTTCATATGTTTGGTAATTTAATTTCTGCGCATGTCTTAACGCTTTCGCTCCCTGCGTCCCGTGTTTCTAATCCGCCCTTTCCGTCTCAGACTTGCGCCTGTCCACAGGGTTCAACTGTTTGGACACCTCCGAGAACGGCCACCTGGACTGGAAGGCCCCCGTCATCCGCGAGCGACGTCGCTTCACCGACGTCATGGACGAAGAAATCGACGATGAACGACGCAACCGAATCAACAAATATGGCGCAGCCGACACTTATACACTGAGAAGATTAAGGCATGAAATAGGTGAGGGACATATAAAGAGTCTTAAAGAGAAAACATTAAAATATAATTTACCCCAGGTATAGAGTAAAAAACTAATTTTCTATTTTTTTAAAGATTTTTTTTTACTTTCTGCTGTGCAAATATCAAGGTCGTATCCCACATCCCGCATATCTTGAGTGGATTCACCCATGTTACAAGGTTAGGTAGCGTACAAAATTCATACTCTATTGGTGGATTTCACCAACCTTCTTTCCAGCCTTAAACAGCCCGTTAGCTTAACAGCCCTGTTAAGCCAATACACATTAAATGGAACTTAACTGTGGCTGTTAGGTTAACAGGAGTTCTAATGACTGAATAAATATTGGTGAAATCCAACATATATGTTTTATATTCCCAGGTACCAGACCAGAAGCTCATGTAGAGGCAGATGCCCTTATAGAATCCAGACGTGATGGTCACGCTCCATTTTTCAGAGAGAAACCTATTACTATCCCTGTAGTAATAGGAGATAAACTAGAGATGAAATGTTTGGCCGTGGGAGAACCCAAGCCAGTCATACAATGGTTCAAGTAAGTACCCATCCAGAAACTAACCAGACTAGACGTTGCTTAACTGAGAAACCTAGTACTATTGCTGTACTAATAGGAGATGAAATGTTTGGCCCTGTTTAAAGTCCCTCAGCCAGACTAAGCTGGTCTACTTTTGTTTCTAAAAAAAAAAAAAAATCTGTTTTTTTTTTCACTCTAGGCTAGGGACTAGCACTTTATGCTACTTACCCATCGTAATACCAACCACGCACAAGGATGCGTATTGCGTAACTTCGGTAAAAGTACGGTATAATAAATGTGGGTATTGGGTATAGCCGTTGCGTTGGCTGTGCTGTCCTCAAATTTGAAAACTGATGGTCCGTACTTCTAGGAATGGCCTATAGAAGCCAGACGGTAAGGAATTTTTCAAGAGTTTAAAAGGAAAATATAGATGCTAAGGTCTTGCCGTACCGAAAACGTAGAGAGAAGAAGGACAGGATAGAAGAAAGCCAGCCGTTCCGAGAACGAACTTTTCTACTATGGATATATTTTTCCTGAAAACTAGAAGCTTGAGAATCACCAATTCGCAGCTATCTTGCTCAATCAAAAGTTTTTTTCTTTATTTCTTCTCTTTCAGGTATTGGATGGCCTTCAATATCTGCACTGGCGAGGTCTATGCCACCTCAACATAGAACCTGACAATGTAGTCATGGCCTCAGTTAGATCAGTACAAGTCAAGCTGATAGACTTAGGCTGCACTCAGCGGGTTACTAAACTTGGCACTCTCATTCATCCTATCAATACGCCCAACCCGGAGTTTGCTGGTAAGAGATTTTTTAAAGAGGTGTGATAGAGCGAACTGAGCTAAGGGCTGATTGAGGACTGACGAAAAACGCCGACCACGTCTAAACACGCGAAAAAGAAAGAGCGGAGCTAGAGCGAACTGTAATAACGGAGGTACTGTTGTTTCGAAATCAAAGAAAGAAGGAGAACACCTCTTAGGGCTTTGGTTACCAAAATCCGGCCCGAAAGACCAGTTTACTAATATACGGCTCGAAGGACCATTTTACCAATACCCGGCCCGAAGGACCAGTTTACTAATCCGGCCGAAGGACAATTTTACTAAATTCCGGCCCGAAGGACCATTTAACTAGGTAATTATCCGACCCGAAAGACCAGTTTACTAATATCCGGCCCGAAGGACCATTTTACCAATATCCGGCCCGAAGGACCAGTTTACTAATATCCGGCCGAAGGACAATTTTACTAAAATACGGCCCAAAGGACCATTTTCAGTCCTTAATAACATGATAACATTAAATATTACTCGTCTATCTTATAATATTAAATAAATTTTATTCTATTCTATTGTATTTTCAGCTCCCGAAGTGTTAGCAGAGGAGCCCATATTCCCTCAGACAGATGTGTGGAGTGCAGGTGTGTTAGCCTATGTTCTATTGTCCGGGGCGTCACCATTCCGCGGTCAATCAGAGCCGGAGACGCGGCAGAATGTGAACTTCGTTCGGTATAGATTTGAATATTTGTTCAAGGAGTTGACGCAGGAGGCGACACGCTTCTTGATGCTCATCTTCAAGCGTGCACCAGGGTAAGTGAATTGTTTAGATTGGTCGTATTTTCCTTTGGGAAACTTTCCCCTCTTCTGAAGCTCATTTCCTCTCTTTTGGCGTGGCAGCGCCTGTATTAAACCATAGGAAGTCCAAGATACCGCGCCATCTTGAAGAGAGGAAATAGTTTCCGAAATACGCGTTTTGCTTCCCCTGTGATAAGACGATTTCAACAACGTTTTCGAGCTAAACACATTTTGAAACCTTGTTTTCGTCACTGCGAACTCTTCTAGTTTTTGAATGTCCTAAAACCAGTTCAAAAGGGAAAAAAGTTCGTTCACATTTTCGTTCGGAAAAAAGTTCGTTCACATTTTTTTTATCTTCTGAACGATTTCTTTAATATGTCCTTATGTTTGTTCCACCATAACTCTCGAATGGTTTGTCCCATTTTCATGAAATTTGACAAACATGTTATCAACACACATTTGCTCATTAGATTTTGATCTTATGAAGGCCTCTTTTTCTGACTTCTACACAGTTGACTGAACAATTAGTGATCCTCGTTTCTCTTCTGATTTGCAGAAAGCGTCCTACAGTGGAGGAGTGTCATGAGAACAGATGGTTAGTTCCATCGGAACGCAGCATAAGCGGAAAGTCTAAATAAAGCATTACTAAACTTCATTTTCCCTTATTTCTGTTCCAGATGAAGTAGACTGGATCACCCTGGCTAACAACATAGACCATGAGTTCTGGCATGTCAAGGATCTGAAGAGAGAGACTAACTATACTTTCCGGCTGAGTGCTAAGAATGTTATCGGATGGAGTGAGAAGGGCATCCCGTCTGCTCTGTTCAAAACGAAGGAACAAGGTAGGATAACCGACTAGGAATTCCGAGTTCGATTCCTAGCAGGTCAAATTTTTAAATTGAAAAAAAAGGCTTGGGTTTTGGGATGAATTTAGCCTCGCAAAAGCTGATCCCTCGAAAATTTCGTCTATAATTTTGCGAAAACATTACGGACTGACAGAAAATGTCATAAATAAACTCATCGACAGATTTTTGGCTAAACCATTTGACTAATTGTAGTTAAATATTAAGAGACTTCATGAACCATTGAGGCATTTGTAGAATATTGGCTTTCTGTAACATTTCAAAATAAAAATTTCTTCCTGTCACATTTCAATATGAAAATAAAAGAGTATTTTCAGTCCTTAATAACATTAAATGTTACTCGTCTATCTTATAATATTTATTCTATTGTATTGTATTTTCAGCTCCCGAAGTGTTAGCAGAGGAGCCCATATTCCCTCAAACAGATGTGTGGAGTGCAGGAGTGTTAGCCTATGTTCTATTGTCCGGCGCGTCACCATTCCGCGGTCAATCAGAGCCGGAGACGCGGCAAAATGTGAACTTCGTGCGGTATAGATTTGAATATTTGTTCAAGGAGTTGACGCAAGAGGCGACACGCTTCTTGATGCTCATATTCAAGCGTGCACCAGGGTAAGTGAATTGTTTAGATTGGTCGTATTTTCCTTTGGGAAACTTTCCCCTCTTCTGAAGCTCATTTCCTCTCTTTTGGCGTGGCAGCGCCTGTATTAAACCATAGGAAGTCCAAGATACCGCGCCATCTTGAAGAGAGGAAATAGTTTCCGAAATACGCGTTTTGCTTCCCCTGTGATAAGACGATTTCAACGACGTTTTCTAGCTAAACACATTTTGAAACCTTGTTTTCGTCACTGCGAACTCTTCTAGTTTTTGAATGTTCTAAAAACAGTTCAAAAGGGAAAAAAGTTCGTTCACATTTTCTTTTTTTTATCTTCTGAACGATTTCTTTAATATGTCCTTATGTTTGTTCCACCATAACTCTCGAATGGTTTGTCCGATTTTCATGAAATTTGACAAACATGTTATCAACACACATTTGCTCATTAGATTTTGATCTCAATCGGACTTATGAAGGCCTCTTTTTCTGACTTCTACACTGTTGACTGAACAATTAATTAGTGATCCTCGTTTCTCTTCTGATTTGCAGCAAGCGTCCTACAGTGGAGGAGTGTCATGAGAACCGATGGTTAGTTCCATCAGAATATATGATCAAGAAACGAGAACGCGCCGTGTTCCTTGGTAATAGACTCAAGGTAAGTTGGTTTTTAGCTAAATTCCCTTTAGGGATGAGCTATTCATTCTTCTAATTTTTCAAGAAGTTTCATAGAATTAACTGTAAGTAATAGCGAAGTTTTTATTTTCCAGAAATCGAAGAGAGAAGGTGGATAGGATAGGAGAAAGCCAGCCGATCCCAGATCTTGTCCGTTCAGGATAAAGTTCGCCCCGGAAGGGAATCAAACCCGCGACCTAACGCTTACAAGGCAGGCGCGCTACCCTCCAAGTTAATTAGGCTACGGAGGATCCTTTGCTGTAAACATGCAATACACAAGACCCCATTTAGACTGCTTGCTCTAGGGTAAAGAAAATTTTCAGTCTCATTCGGGTAGGATAAACAAGGTATATTCTATTCTATTCTAAACCACTTCTCATTCTCTCATTGCAGGAATTCTCGGATGAATATCACGATCTGAAGAACAAGCAGTTTACATCTGATTCTCTCTCATCTCTGCACAAAACACTCACTCGCTCTAACTCCATACAAGAAGAACTCATCTCTACTGCATTCACCTCACATCTCGTTAATAAACCTAGCTCCGACTCGTCTACTTTGTAAAACAGAGCTCCAAACAGAACCTTAATAGAGCTAAAATTGTCACTGATTGAGGCCAAATTTTTAGTTATTGAGGACGAATTGACACCAATTGAGGTACAATTGTTGCTATTTAAGAGCAAATTATGACCACGTTGGGCTGAAAATAATAACAAAGTGGCCTCTGAACGTATGTTGCAATCACACTAAGGCGAAATTCTGCTCAATTAGAGCTTGAACAAAAACAGCAGTGGGAATATTTGGGATCATCAAATTCGAATAATTTGTTTTTGTTTTTGTTGAATTAATTCGACTTTTGACAGGGCCCGGGTATTCCACGTTGTTTTTGTTATCTTTCAAATTTCATCAGAAATATCGACTATTTTATTGATCTTTTAAAACTCAAGTTAAGTGGAAAAAAAAAATAACAATAATAATAATTTACATTCATTCAAAAATAATTCCGATTAGGATAAACAAGGTATATTCTATTCTATTCTAAACCACTTCTCATTCTCTCATTGCAGGAATTCTCGGATGAATATCACGATCTGAAAAACAAGCAGTTTACATCTGATTCTCTCTCATCTCTGCACAAAACACTCACTCGCTCTAACTCCATACAGGAAGAACTCATTTCTACTGCATTCACCTCACATCTCGTTAATAAACCTAGCTCCGACTCGTCTACTTTGTAAAACAGAGCTCCAAACAGAACCTTAATAGAGCTCAAAAAATGGTCACTGATTGAGGCCGAATTGTCACAACTGACGTCTGACGTCCAATTGTCACTATTTAGGGGAAAATTATGACCTCGTTGGTCTGAAAATAATATCAAAGTAGCTTCTAAACGTATGTTGCCATCACATTACGGCGAAATTCTGCTCAAATAGAGCTTAAACGAAAATAACAGAGGGAATATTTGGGATCATCAAATTCGAATAATTTGTTTTTGTTTTGTTGAATTATTTCGAATTTTGACAGGGCCCGGGTATTCCATGTTGTTTTTGTTATCATTCAAATTACTTTATATCAAAAAACATCGAAGATTATTTTAAAGCACAGATCTTTTAATTTAGTTGGAATTATCTTGAAGAAAATTTTCATTTCCTATTTATTTCATTTACATTCATCCAAACAATCAATCTACAAAAATAATTCCCAATAGGTATTACACCTAACTATATTTTTTACACTGAAAGAAAAAGACTATTTTACAATAAGACTGGTTTTTAAACACAAAAATTGCGTATAAAAAGCTTCTGATTTATCATAATTTAAATTTTATTTATTTTAAATAGTTTGCCAATATTTTTTTAAATTGAAAGAATATTTTTGAAAATACCTATTGTTGAATTTCAAATCGAATTCATAAGTTACATAGCTAAATGTTGGCCTTGCAATCGATAATCAATTAATCACTGACATAATTTGTCAGTCGGACTTGATTTTTCTTGTCTGACCAAATTCAAATATGAAGAAAATATTTTTAATCCAAATTTGGTGAAAAATAAAATGAATTATTTTCGATTGAGCTCAATTATAACATCATATTTTCGAAATAATTTATTTTGTACTTTAAAGTAGGTAAACAATAATAAATATTCAACATCAGAGGACAGTCTTACCATCATAAACTTTCTGAATTTGTTTGGACAAGAAAAATCAAAACGTCTAATCAATAGGTATGTTATTGTAGAGATTGCAAAAGTTACCATTTGGTTACGTATGAAATTCGACGTACATACCGAAAAATGACGATCATTCTCTGGGCTAGGGAAATATTTACACATGAGAATTAACTAAAGGTGGTTAACGAAAGCTGCAATCTACTCCAAGGTAGTCCAGAGTAGACCGTAGCGTTTGTTGCCGCTTTTAGATTAGATTCGTGAATTGCTGATAGGAAAGTAGCCCGTTGTTGGAAATCAACCTGACATTTCTCCCCATATTTAGTACTCTCAACGTTTAACGTATAATACCTAGGTACATTTCAACTGCATAAAACATTTTAAAGCATAGACTTTTGTTTTCGGCCGAAATTATGTGGTTTCATAAAAGGACATAGATCCAACTAAATATTTAGGTACATTGCTTCTGCTCCTCTTCATGAAGTGCCTTCAAAGATAGTCTTTTTAAAATGTGTGCTTTGATCGGTTTCGTTTTGATATCGACTAGGCATATAGGATATGTGTAGTATAGGTATTTTATTCTTCCAATGATAGTTACTTTAAAAAGATCAATCTTACTGAAGCCATGGCCTCTAATATCTTTTACATAATATGACGAATTAAGTGCAATTAAAACCTTTGTAAAAGTCACTATTGTTTGAGGAATAACTTACCTATTCTTAAAATACCAGAATACCAAAATATTACTCGGTATTAGTGTCAGACAAGACCAGTCTTCAGTGTTAAACTAAACGGTTTTCAAGTTCCTTAAAAACCTACGACAACCAAAAATGAATTTACGTTAGTTCAACAAGAAAATGATGAAAAAACATCAGTACTCTCAGCTGTTTTAGAAATCACGTTTGATTCAATACTGAAGACTTCTGAAGAAAAACTGTCATGTCAAAACTTGTGAATTTCGTAGACCTTTGTTAATACGAGTCCTAGCCAAAAGATTAAGGACAAATCACTCTACCAGAATTAAAAAACATCAGAATACTCAAAATACTAGTACTTACTATTATTGTATAGGGTTTATTCAATTTATTTTAGTCAAAATAAAATCATATTAGGTAATTATACCAGCCTTGGTTATTCTAACATTTTCATTGATCTATTCAAACACCTATAGATGTATTGGAAAAATTACGAAACCAAATATCTAAATAGTAAAGGAAAAAATAATAATTGTTATTTTATTTGCATGCTGATTTGATTTTAAAGTTGTTCTCAAATATAAAAATTTGACTTTATTTGTTTCTAAAAAATCTGTTGTTGTTTTTCTACTACTCTAGGGGTACTTCGTGCTACTTACCCATCGTAATACGAACCACGCAAAACGTTGCGTAACTTTAGTGACCCATCGTGGAACTGGTGTAGATATAGCCCGGTGTTGGCTGTCCTCAAATTTTCCGTAATGATGGTCTCTAGAAGCGACTCCTTTTTTTTTGTTAAAGAGGTTTGATAGAGGGAACTGTAACTGTTAAGGTCTTAAAATCGAAGATAGAAGGAGGACAGGAGAGGAGAAAGCCAGCCGCTCCGAGAACGAATAATCTGTTTAGGATATTTTTTTCCTGAAAACTAGAAGCTAGAGGAGCACAATTATGTAAATAGGAACATGATGAATAGAATTGTATATGAAAATAAAATTATTACTATGTATAATTATTTAATATTTTCAAAGGCAGGAATGCTTCATAAACTATAGACAGAATTTCAAACATGAAATTAAGTATTAATATAACTCATTGTGCCTATTGCACTTTTCCCTTCAGATAGACATCCTGCATAATTTGTTCTATCTGGGAGTAGAACAGCGGGGGGGGGTGTCGCGAAAGTCGCGATTTAAACACGGAAGTGTTAGATAATTATTCAATTTGACTAAATGGTTGCTAGGGAGAGTAAAAATATCGACACTGGTTGCTAGGCAGATATCGATTTTTCTCGCCTAGGAAAGACAACATAGAGGATTTTTCAGTTCAGAGAAAAGTCCAGAGAAGCGTAGAAGAAATTTAGGAAGCCTATTTTTGAGAAGCCTAATTTAGAGAAGTTTTTTGAGAAGTTTATAGAGACGTTTTTTTATTAGAAGTTATTAGAAGAGACATTTAAAGAAGTTATTCGTAAAGAAGTTATAGTTAAAAGTGTATAGTTTTTGAAGTACCTAAAAGAGACAATTTGTATAAAGTTATAGTAGAAGTTTGATAGAAGACATTGTGACATTTCAAGTTATATTATTGTGAATAAAAAATTACTCGTTATTGTTATTTGAAAGTAATACCCTGAAGTTCCTCTCTGTGCCTGAGTTCATGAGTAACCCTTCAGGAAAACATCTTCCCCCAACTGTGTGGTGAATCCCCCAAATGCTAATCAGCTAATCACAATCGCTTCCACTGCCGTCCTTTCGCCACAGGGGGGGGGGGAGGGTTGGCTGGAGCACCTTAGAGGTGGTACTTGTGAATGCTCATCAGACCATCACCCTATGCGCTCCTGGCTGCAGAAGCGAATACCTCATAGAATTAAGACGAAGTTGGTAATTCGGCAGAAGCGATAGAGTGCAGTC
>NW_007377759.1:225874-232412 GCF_000475195.1 Diaphorina citri
GTTCAAACGTGACCCACTTTGGTTGGTTGTTGTTGTTGTTGTTGTTGTAGCGGCTTTAGCTTTCGCCGAATGGCGATAGCAGAATAAAGAAAGATGTCTTTTTGTATCTGCTATACACCGGGGTGATGGTCTCTAGCTCTAGCATTGTTAAATTGGCTGGCTCGTCCTGAACCGCAGTCAACCATCGTGAGGACTTGTACTTGGTCTTTAAAAGCAGAGAGAACACTTTGAGGAACTGCCAGCTTGCTAGACAAAAAGGCCTCTCCGAGGCTTGCTTAGATGTAGAATAGAATATATCCTGTTTATAGTGCCAGAATGAGAATGAAAAGTCCCTTTACTCCCGCAGTCTAAACAAGGTCTTATGTATTTGGTACAGAATAGGTGTAAATTTTATAAACAAAAAAACTTTGTTTAAATTAAAAGCTTCTACGAATCTAGCTTGGAGGGTAGCACGCCTGCATAGTGCATAGTAAGCGCTAGGTCGCGGGTGCAATTCCCAACCGGAGCGAAATTTATCCTACACACATAAGGCGCGTTTCGCACTGAGGTAACATGTCTGGGTGTAGGTTTGAATGTAAAGGAGAGGCTGGGAGCAGGTGTGACGTCACAGATACAGATGAGCTTGGTATGGACCATGGGGGAGGTGAAGTTCCGAAGTGCCGCGAACACACACGAACGATATTATACCAGGTGGTTCCCAGGTGAGTGAATCCAGTTGTTTGAAGGTGGGACTTGTGGGCTCGAATCTCGCCTGGTACATTTTTTCTATCCTGGCCCTTGTGGAAGTTTAAAAAATCCGGACTACTGGAATGAAAAAAAAGTGATATCCCCCATAAAAACCATTTTTGCCAAAGTTCGTCGCCAAGTATTCAATTTCATCGTCAGTTTCTCGTCTATCATCATGAAAGAGGTTTACTGATTTGATCACAAACTTGAAAATTTGTCACTGTATTTTTAAGTGATATCCCCCATAAAAACCATTTTTGCCAAAGTTCGTCGCCAAGTATTCAATTTCATCGTCAGTTTCTCGTCTATCATCATGAAGGAGGTTTACTGATTTGATCACAAACTTGAAAATTTTTCACCTGTATTTTCCAATACTTTCATTGTTATTTGACTTGAGTTTTTTATTTCCCCCAGGTTCCAATACAGAGGCAGCAGAACAAATGAGTGCATACGCTATCAAACATTATACTGACTGGATAGATGCTATTGAACATTGGCAATCACCCACACTAGCTAATAGGTAAGAATTACCTATAGCAAAAGTGAAATAAAAATAATCCTTTCATTTTCAACGAATGACTTCAAATTTTTATTTAATTTCTCTGTTAGTTTTTTTCATCATAACCCCCTAAAAATTGATCTTTTCATGTACCTATGGTGATTTTGATGAAATATAGATGGTATGTACTTAGATTTCCAAGTATTAAAAAAGGAAGAAAAACATATTCACTAGATTTGGGTCCAATCGGGCCTTTGGGGGACATCATGGGGTATATTTCTGCGTAAGTTTTACAGATGATTGAATCTCAAATTCCATTTGATTTCAGTGAGTTACCAGATTGGTACAAGAGTTGTATATTCAATGAGTTATATTTTATATCTGATGGAGGCACAGTTTGGTTCCTACATGATGATGAGAACAGCTTAGACCCAGAGGATCCTAGGTAAGTTCACGTCCTTTTCTCCTTCCTTCACGTTACGGAATCAATTTTTAGCAGTTAACAAATTTTTCTCTTGTGCAAGGCGTATGATCACCAAGCCCTGAGAGCTAACTCTTTGCCAATTTTGAATCAACAAGACCTAGTTTGCTTGGAGGGTAGCACGTCTCTACTTTATAAGCGCTAAGTCGCTGGTCTGATTTCCGCCCGGGGATGGATTTTCTCCTAAACACATAAGGTTCGTTCTCGGTTCGGCTGGCTGTCTCCTATCCTGTCTTCCTTCTCTCTTCACCTTCAGGACGATAAGACTTTAGCAGTTACAGTTCCCTTTATCAAACCTCTTCAAAAAAGAAGCCAAAAACTAAACATTTTCCTTATGGTTATGAGGGCATGGCGAGAAAGTGTTAATTCTCTCAATAAATTTTGCAGCTCCTTTTCTCGCAATGTCGTGGGAGTCGATTTTCCTTTGATCTTTTCTTCGTGATAAATTAGTAATATTATTTTCGGCGTTGAAAGATGTCAACCCCCCCTCACCTTTCTTGCGACGTTTTATCATCTTTAATGTATGTTGTATTCTGTGGAGAAAGAAGGGAGGGGGGGAGAGAGAGGGGGGGGTTAACTTTTTGAAAATAACTCCATAGTTTATTTATAAGTAAATTTTCAGTAACAAAAAGTCTTTCCTCCTCTCTCTCTCTCTTGATGTCTTTCTTTCTCTTTCTCTCGTCACTTTACTTTCCACCAAGAAGTTTGCCTTTTTCTTCTGGTATACTCATCTCTCTCTCTCTCTTGCTCTCTCTCTCTCGCTCTCTCTCTCTCACACCGATTTTATTGTCTTGATATTCTTGATATAATGTGTACCTAGGTTGGTAAATATCTCTGCTCTCGTCTTTTCTCTCGACATAATATATTACGTATCACTAAGCAATATTATCACTATTAATAAATATATCAGGTATTAATTGAATAATCGATTATTTGATTTATTGTTTCAGGCCTAACAAATTCGGGTAAAATTCCTAACCTTCAAACCCGCATCCTCCTGGTTACCTCTGATCAATGGGTATAACATATTGGATATTGTATTGTATTACAGAGGAGGAGCCGTTTTCTCTGATCAATGGGTATAACTTATTGGATATTGTATTGTATTACAGAGGAGGAGCCGTTTTCTCTGATCAATGGGTATAACATATTGCATATTGTATTGTATTACAGAGGAGGAGCCGTTTTCTCTGATCAAGGGGTATAACATATTGGATATTGTATTGTATTACAGAGGAGGAGCCGTTTTCTCTGATCAATGGGTATAACATATTGGATATTGTATTGTATTACAGAGGAGGAGCCGTTTTCTCTGATCAAGGGGTATAACATATTGGATATTGTATTGTATTACAGAGGAGGAGCCGTTTTCTCTGATCAATGGGTATAACGTATTCGATGTATCAGACTGGAAGGATCTGAATTTAAAGTTCATCGTGTCCATATACCGGGATTATGCACTACACAAAGACATTCGGTTCCTGACCCGAGTCTACCCGACCTGTCTCGAACTTATCCGAAAGTGTGAGTCGTTTGATAAGCAAGGATTGGGTATAGTTCAGAATGGTGGATTCCCAGATCAGACGTTTGATTGTTGGACAATGACTGGAGTCAGGTGAGACAACAAGGGGCCCGCCCTTGTGGCTGAGTGGTTACGAGCACTGACTCGCAATCAGGAGGTGCTGGGTTCAAATCCCGGCCGACACGGATTTTTTTTAATATAAATTTGACACACATAGCTTATCCATTTTATTATTATTATTATTTTTGGGCTTTAACTTTTAGCCAATGGTAATTAATGGTGTCTAACTAAAAATATAATTATCATGCGATGTCAACTGTTGCAATCAATGAATATGAATAAAATTGATCAATAGAGACAACGCTACGTTAGCTCAATCCCACTCTTGTTTTACATTCCAGCGCTTATTGCGGTGGTTTACACATAGCGGCTCTAGCTTGCATGGTAGAAATGTCTTCATTACTAAATGATACTCAACAGCAGCAGCAATTCTCTGCCAAACTCACCAAAGCTTCACAGGTAATAATTTAAACAATTGGGTGTAAACATTACAGTTTCTGTTCTCAAGGGGTTTAATAGAGGGAACTGTAACTGCTAAGGTCTTATCTAAGGGAAAAAAGAAGGAAGGCAGGATAGGAGGAAGTCAACCGTTTAGAGAACAAACCTTAGGCGGCTTTCACACTGAGGTAACACGTCGCAAGTAGCAAGTCGCAAGATGCTACGTAGACCAGACCATTATTTCAAATGAAACCTTCCTCACTGAGGATACATGTTGCTACTTGAACCCTGGAAACAAGTAACAGTGTTACTTCAACACCAACAGTCTGGAGTTTTGTTAGTTGCTACTTGTGATTGTTTGTGGGAAAAATTATTTTTTGAATCAATTACTCCAATGTTGTTACTCCAATGTGAAAGTTTATGTTTCTTTGAACAAGATTCAGGACGTAAGCAGTAGCATCTTGCGACTTGCTACTTGCGACATGTTACCTCAGTGCGAAACGCGCCTTATGTGTGTAGGATAAATTTCGCTCCGGTTGGGAATTGCACCCGCGACCTAGCGCTTACTATGCACTATGCAGGCGTGCTACCCTCCAAGCTAGATTCGTAGAAGCTTTTAATTTAAACAAAGTTTTTTTGTTTATAAAATTTACACCTATTCTGTACCAAATACATAAGACCTTGTTTAGACTGCGGGAGTAAAGGGACTTTTCATTCTCATTCTGGCACTATAAACAGGATATATTCTATTCTACATCTAAGCAAGCCTCGGAGAGGCCTTTTTGTCTAGCAAGCTGGCAGTTCCTCAAAGTGTTCTCTCTGCTTTTAAAGACCAAGTACAAGTCCTCACGATGGTTGACTGCGGTTCAGGACGAGCCAGCCAATTTAACAATGCTAGAGCTAGAGACCATCACCCCGGTGTATAGCAGATACAAAAAGACATCTTTCTTTATTCTGCTATCGCCATTCGGCGAAAGCTAAAGCCGCTACAACAACAACAACAACAGGCCTTTTTGTGTACGATCCCCCAAGCTAACTAGACTGGCTTATCTGATTCTTATTGCAGGTATATCATGATTTACTATGGACAGGTTCCTACTATAAGTTTGATAGTAGTCAGTCTAGACATTCAGATTCTATCATGGCGGATCAACTATGTGGCTATTTGTTCCTTAAAGCTAGTGGCGTCAATACAGAGGTAAGGTTTTTCATTTCAAAGTTTTTTTTTATGATTTTCATTTTATCTTGTAATGATATTTCTAGCTTGGCCACCCAAATTTGCTCGAAATTAGGGCTGATGGAGAGGCTGACGAAAAACGCCTACCCCGTCTGAACACGGGAAAAGGCGAGTAAAAGGGGAAAGACTCTGTTTATAGGATGTGTGTATTTTCACGCGGTCAAACTTTCTTGACTTGGCGGAGTGGAGCGCTACCGCTCTCCTTAATATTTCTGCAAGTACATAATAGATTTTGGTGCAATTTTCGTCTATACATTTTGGTTCCATAGCCAGCAGATTTTCTATTAGCGGAGTATTTGCATACTTTTCCACCCCCTTCGTCGCAAGGTTTCACCTGAGGTACCCCTGGCCCCTGGGTCTGTAGATTGACGGAGGTTATAGTAGGTATTACCCGTTCTCTGTTGTGTATTGTAATTTCTTTATTGGCAAATATTGTATCCACTAAGTTCAGAGAATCTTAATTCTAATTTCCGATCTTAATTCTATTGAAGGCAATATTCCCCAGTGCTAACATAGCTCGTGCCCTGGCTACCATATTCTCTACTAATGTGCGTGGGTTCGAGGCAGGGTCTATGGGCGCTGTGAATGGTATGAAACCTAATGGAGACCGGGATAGATCGGCTATACAGTCAGAGGAAGTGTGGACAGGTGTTACCTATCTGTTATCAGCCGCCATGCTGTATGAGGGCAATGTGGACGAGGCGTGGACTACTGCAGGTAAGAAACCTTACAAAGTGCTAGGACGCGGGTTCGATTCCCGCCCAGGCGCGAACATTATCCTAAACAGATAAAACAAAAAGTATTTTATTTTATTTTTTTTTATTTTTTTAGATAACGTTCGCTGCTCTCGGGAACGGCTGGCTTTCCCTATCCTGTTCTTATCTCTTCTATTTCGAGACGATAAGACCTGTGTTGTTACAGTTCTATCATACTTGGAGGGGGGGAAAAAACTTATTAACATGATCTTTGAAAACATATGTATTGTATGTATTGTAGTATACTCTGTATAGATAGAACTATAGAGAGGTACCTACTCTGACTATTCTGAGGATAATTATAACAAAAGGTAAAAATATTTGTATTTATTTCATTTTCAGGAGGTCTGTACCGCACAGTCTACGAGAGGACAGGTCTCGGGTTCGAAACCCCGGAAGGTTTAACCGGAGATAAAACCTACAGATCTGGTGGCTACATGAGAGCCCTGGCCGTGTATGCTATGCAGGATGCATATCTCAAGGGGAAAGTGAAGGCGTGAGATCGAATAAGGTCTTGTTGTAGCGGTGTAGCTGCACCGAGGGGGGTTTTTGGTCTCTAGCCAAGACTACTTGGACCGTCCCACCGTCCCGAACCGCAGTCAACCATCAAGAGGACCTGTGCTTTTCCTTCGAAGCAAGGTAAACCCTTTGTAATCTCCAGCTAGTTAGGCTGGTTAGGGTTTGGCTGCTCTGATCCCTATTTATAGTCCCACAGCAAGACACTGGTCTGCTCCCTGTTTAAGATCCCCGAGCTAGACCGTTTAAGGTGCTCCAGCCAACCCTCCCCCCCCCCTGTGGCGAAAGGACGGCAGTGGAAGGG
>NW_007377760.1:0-18422 GCF_000475195.1 Diaphorina citri
AGTAAAAAAAATTAAATAATAATAGTAAAAAAAATAATTAATTGGGTTGCGATAAAAAACATAAATAAATAAAATTAGCCTGTGACTATTCTTCAATCGAAATAAAAATAACACATTATTCTAACTAAATATTTTGTAAACCGCTGTCCTCAAAGACCCCCAATTAACTATGCATGACGATCAAAAAGTTTTCCAAACTCTAAGGCCGAAAGCTCACTGACTCATTGATGGACTAATGAGACATCACTTTTCGTCACAGAGGGGACAGGAGGGGTTAACCTCCTCAATTATTAAGTTCTTGATGATATTATTACGGGTGGCAAAAATGTCTCGGAGGTCCTGGCATTGCGTAACCAGCTGATCTCCTTGCTTGGAGCTGGTGGGTTCAAGCTTCGCAAATGGGCGTCATCAAATCATGATGTCATTGCTGACCTGCCACCTGAGGTGACTATTCTACAATCGAAATAAAAATAACACATTATTCTAACTTGGGAAATATTTTGTAAACCGCTGTCCTCAAAAACCCCCAATTAACTATGCATGACGATCAAAAAGTTTTCCAAACTAAGGCCGAAAGCTCACTGCTCACTGACTCATTGATGGACTAATGAGACATCACTTTTCGTCACAGAGGGGACAGGAGGGGTTAACCTCCTCAATTATTAAGTTCTATCTAATTCTTCTATTAGTGCCAAGCCACGAGTTAAAAGTTGACCCATTGATGGGCTAATTAGGGTATCACTTTTTGTCACGGAGAGGACCCTAATTCTTCTATTAGTGCCAAGCCACGAGTTAAAAGTTGACCCATTGATGGGCTAATTAGGGTATCACTTTTTGTCACGGAGAGGACGAGAAGGGTTAAGGTCCTCTATTATTAACTTATAATTCTTTTGATAGAGGCAAGACGTATAATTCCAAGTCATGTATTAGAGATAATAACCTCTCATATGTATAATAATAGAGGTTGATATAGGAGTGAGGAAATTATCAAGTGATACCTGAGCTTTTGACCATTTAGGAGGGCTTGAGTTGGGTACTCCACTTTTCCTTCTAAGGCCGACCACTCACGCTCAGACGATCTGACAGACCTAGGTTTGTCAGACAGTCTGAGCATGTGTGGCTGGCCCAAGGTAGAGAGAGAGAGCCCACCGTGCTAACCACTACACCACTAAGGTTGGTTGTCGAATAACCACTACACCACAGAGGTTGGTTGTCGAATAAGACTAGGGTCCCTTAACGCCTTAACACCAGTAGTAGATTCGTAGAAGCTTAACCCATTCTTTTAGGGCTGTCTAGCCCCTATACCTAAACCTCAGATAGAGCTTTTTGTATATAAACATCACCAGCAGTAGCTAGACGCAGAGGGAATTATGTAGTTTATTGTATCAACTCTCTCTCTCTCTTTCTCTCTCTCACACTCTCTCTCTCTTTCTCTCTCTCACTCTCTCTCTCTCTCACTTTCTCCTAACCCAAGTTTGCTTCTCTGTTTGGACTACTTAGTTCCAGACCAGAATAGAAACAAGCCGAAGTATCTATTTGTGTGTCTGTCTGTTTGTTTGTTAGATGCCTTTGTTGGGTGGTTGGCTGGTTACTATTCTTATTCTTAGTAGAGATTTTCTTAGTTCAAGGTTTTTTTTGTTATTGAGTTCGAGTCACAGAAGCTCGTTTTCACTCGGAAAAAACGGTCCACTTTTCTTCCTCCAAATTGTAAAGACTAAAATCTTAATTGAGAAATTTTCAATGCACCTTGTTTCTCACTTCTTCCTCCAAATTGTAAAGACTAAAATCTTAATTGAGAAATTTTCAATGCACCTTGTTTCTCACTTCTCAGAAGAGAACTCCAGAATATTGCAATTATTTACAACCAGTTTGTTATTAGAGCTTTCTTCAACATCTCCTAAAGGCTTCGCCTCGTCGTGATAGCCACATTGTTCGGTTCATTGCCATGGACTTCATTGTAGAATAGGATGATACATTCATGATGGAAATGATGTTCTTGAAGTAAGAGCTTTCTTAGGTCCTCCTTTTTCAATGAAAACTCAGAAAATACGATACTCTATACTGTTAGTGAGAAAACTAGTCTAAAATAAAATGATAGAGTGGAACTTCACTTCCAGATGGAAGAGTTTCATTTTCTCCCAGAACATACACCGCCACTTGTTGAAAGTTGAAATTTCTTTGTTCTAATCGGTCATTTTTCTCTTGACCTCCCTCTTTGATTTCACTGATGTGAAGTTGCAATTCACTCAAATATTTTGAGCAACTTTTTTTTAATCAACAAGTTGTTTGTTTTGAATTTATTCTCATACACCGCCATTCCGCCATGTTTGAAATGTCTGGGTTTCAAATTGTGCTAGCAAGCAGCAGGAATGCATTCAATACAGAGTACAGAGTTCCCAGGCAACGAATGGCACTACAGGGTTTCAGGCTAGTGGGAGTTGCTCTAAGCTACAGAGTTCCCAGGCAACGAATGGCACTACAGGGTTTCAGGCTAGTGGGAGTTGCTCTAAGCTGCTATTTTACCTACAAAGTTTTATGAAATCTGTGTATCTCATAGGTGATAGGGATGAGTTTCTGTGCACAGGAAAGTGATCTGGTTTGTAAAACGTACCTACCTACATACACACATCTGAAGTCTTCCACTTCATGAATTTTGTAATCATTTCTTTGTGTGACTTTTTGTTGTGAATTTTATGCTGATGAAAATTTTAGTACCTGCAAAAAAAATTTCATTATAGAAACAATAATTATCATGAAAAATTGTAATAAAGGAAAAATAATCAGCACAAAGGAAGCAGAGTACAGCATCTCAGAACAACAATAAAAAAATTCTGTACCAGACGGGAGAGAAAAATTGTTTTTTCCAAACTTTTTCTCGAAAAAAGAAAATAGAGAAAAAAAATCGGAGAGGAAAAACTTTGAGAAAGTTTCCCATTGGCTGGGAAAGTTTTGAGCCCGCCTCCCAAGCGGTAAGAGACGCAGAGGGAAAAGTTTGGCGAACTTTTCCAAAACTTTTACCTCCCATAATTTTTTTTTCTCTTCCCTGGAGGAGAGAATCGATTGGAATGGGCGCGGCGTCCTAACTTCACGTCACTGTGGCAGAGACGCTCCAACTTACCAGACGTGTGCACATTCTGTGTTTATATTTTTTGTGCTCCAAAAGTTCCCAACTTTCGTCGAGATCGTAATTTCTCGCCCTGATTTCGACTGGCACTTTGGTTTTCCAACAAACTTTCCTCAGTTTTATTACTTTTTTTTCGCCAAACTTTGTGCAGTTGGAAGAACTTCTTACTGTTCGGGAGGTTTTAAAACAGAACTTTCTTTCCCATTCTGCCAACTTTTTAGTTCTCTCCAAACTTGACTTTTTATTATTTTTTTAATTTTTGTTGTTGTTTGTTCGGTACTCTTGCTGCTGGCTGAAAACTTTAAAACCAGGTAGGTAAGTTTTTTCTTCTTTTGCCGAAGTTTGTGTGTTTTAACTTTGAAATCACTTTCTATTTTGTGTAACTAGTTTTGGAAAGTTCGGAACTTGGTTTTATTTTTAGTTTCTTTTTTTTTTCCATCAAGTGACTTTGTGTCTGCATAGGTACTTAACAAGTTTGTAGGTCAACATCTTCATGGGTGTTGGTGATCAAGCGGTATTCTACCTATAATCCGAGTGTCTTTCCTTACAACTATTAACAATCAGTTAATTAACCGGTTACTTTTTTTTTCCTTTTTATACCTATGTTTCATTTTCAGGATTTTTTCCCCCGATTTTTGAGGGACAATATAATTTAACAAGACGGCCGAATATCTGCAATAACAACTATCAAATTAGACAAAGACGAACAACGGTTTTCTCTTTTTTTACTTTCTACTTATTTTTCATTTTACTTCGTTTTTTTTTTTTTTTTTTTTTTTTTTTTTTTTTTTTTTTTTTTTTTGAGGGGTTTACAGATTTTTTTTTTTTTTTTTTTTTTTTTTTTTTTTTTTTTTTTTTAAGGGGTTACTACGACTACAAATTCGGATAAAAGACATGGATAATACCCTAATGTCTCAGGCATTCTTCAAATTCCTCTCCAAAGTTCCAAATTTTTTTTGTGACAATCATGAAGATCAATTTTTCCCTTCGCTACTATTTCAACTTTCAACATGTTGTGAGAAATTCAACAATGTGCTGTTTGCTTCAACAATTTGCTGTTTGGGAATGTTTTTCCTTAATGATGTCCCAAGTTCCAGCCCTACCCAAATGGAAGTTTTCTTTCGAAATATGGGAACCATCAAAAAATTCTAGGTACATATTTCAGTACCATTTGAAATCAGTTTGCAATTACTTTTGATTCTCTAAGTAATTTCATTTTTAAGTTCAGTAGGTCACGATGACACCCCTTTTCAAATATTCATTTATTTAAATATCGTTGAAATCTTGGAAATGTAAATAAGAAATCTTTGCATTATGAAATGAGCTTCTCAAATTGCAAAGTCTGTCATTGTAATATCATCGCTCGTTCGTATTTTTAATTTGTAATGCCGCCACGCGCCACTGGTCTCTTCTCACAAAAAATCAGGACAGGGTCCTCAAATCAAGTAAAAGGCTGAAAAAATCAACCCCACCAGGATCTTAAACCCGGAACTCCAGTTTGCAAGCCTAGTGTTAAACCACTCGACCAACGACCATAGAGAAATTTTTAGAAGCCAATTTTCAATAATTTAAATTGACGCACAAAGACTACAAAAAAAATTGATCTCACCCAGGATCTGAAACCCTGAACTTCGCTTTGAAAGTCTAGTACGACAACTCCTCGTCGATCAACGAGAGAAAACTAACATTTTGGGATCAGCAATTTTCAATAATACCGTACCTACCTATAGTTTTCAATAAAAATTGAAGACCCCACGGGAAAAAAGATGGGAGTCCACCTTTTCTCATTTCGAGAAAATCGCGTTTTAAACTTTGAAACGCTATTACTACTGTTGATTGCTTTCAGGCTGAATGCCATAGCACTGACTAGTGATATACAGTGTATGTACCGTTCTATCTGGCTGGCAGAACCTGATCGTTCGTACCAGCATATTCTGTGGCATGACAATGTGTCAAACCTACCAATTGAGTATGAGCTCACAACTGTGACTTTTGGACTACCTTCCAGTCCATATCAAGCTCAACGTGTATTGAAACCGAGGTTGATAGAGGAGTGAGGAAATTATAAAGTGATACCTGAGCTTTTGACCATTTAGGAGGGCTTGAATTGGGTACTCCTCCTTTTCTTCCTAAGGCCGGCCACTCACGTTCAGACGATCTGACAGACCTAGGTTTGTTAAAGGCCACTCACCACTCAGATGATCTGACAGACCTAGGTTTGTTAAAGACTATATTTATCTTCTTCCTTTTTCCCATTAATGGGCCACCGTTTCCCATTTTCGTTCCGTTCTTCCCTCCCTCCCTCTCTCTCTCTCTCTCTCTCTCTCTCTCTTCAATCGAACCTGGGGCCAAATGGTTCATTATTTCAACTTCGGAAAGAGAGAGAGATCCAGAAAATCTTGGTATTCTCAATAATTTGCTAATCCAAGGAGCCGGCTCCCCAGCATCCTAAATCCGATCAAAACAGCGTATCCGTTTCAATTTACTTGAAAGCTTTCCTCCCCCCTAAAATAGGTGCACCCCTCCTGAAATGAGTGCACCCCCCTCCTAAAATGAGTGTCCCCTTTTCCTCCCCTCTCCCTTTATCGAAATGAGCTTTTGTTCATTTTTCTGACACATTATTATTAGATATTATAAGCAGTCTCTCTCTCATTCTTTCTATCGTGATGTATAAAATCTCATTAAACTTTTATACTCACTCGAAGCAAAAATATTATTATTATTATTCATACCTTTTTTGGAAAAAAAGAAGAAAATATTATAACGATCCAGAGAGAGAGAGAGAGAGAACAAGAGGAAGAGAGAGAGAGAGAGAGAGAGAGAGAGAGAGAGAGAGAGAGAGAGAGAGGAGTGTGTTTTAAATTTTATTATTAGGTGATTGGGTCACTTCTGTGCGGGAGATTTTTTGAAGAAGGGGAGAGAAAAATGAAAAATAATAATTCGAAAGAACCGGCCTTTGTAAGTAATGCTCAAGAAAGGTTTCTTCTTTTGTTTTTAAACGGAGCTTTTATTAGAGAAAGTGTCCATCGAGGAATAGCATTTTTTAGTGGAGATGTCAAAATTACTTCTTTTCAAATCGAGTAACAAGCAATGGATTAGTGGAGATGTCAAAATTACTTCTTTTCAAACCAAGCAATGTACTAGTGGAGCTGCCAGATTTACTTCTTTTCAAATCGAGTAACAAGCAATGGATTAGTGGAGATGTCAAAATTACTTCTTTTCAAATCGGTTAAAAAAACAAGGCTTCAGGCTAAAAGACGTTAAAAAAACAAGGTTTCAGGCTAAAATAAGGCTTCAGGCTAAAATAATCCTGAAGGACAAAAATAAAGACAAAACGAGAGAAAGAGATACTTTTAACTGTTGACCCTCTCTCTCTCTCTCTCTCTCTCTCTCTCTATTTGACCTTTTTTTTCTCCCTCTCTCTCTCTCTCTCCTCCCCTTTAAATTCTCCCTCTCTTTTTCCCCCGTGTTAAAAATTCCATCACAACTGTATTTATATCCCTTTTTTTCCAGAGAGAGAAAACTTTTCGTTTTGTCATTTTCCAAAGAGAAAAAAGAACTAAGTCGAAAATGTGATTATTGTGTTCTCTTAGGCCTCTCTCTCTATCTTTGTCTCTCTCCTTCTCTCTCTATGTGTCTTTTTGTCCTCCTCTTTCTTTGCCTTTAATACTCTTGAACTATCACTCTCTTTTCCTTTTCCCTCACTCATATTTATCTCTCTTTGTCTGCCTCTCTCTCTCTCTCTCTCTCTCTCTCTCTCTCTCTCTCTCTCTTCTATCAAATGTATCTCTTTCCAACACATCCGCTGGCGTTGAACCCACACCCTCCTGATTACCAGCCGAGTGTCTTGACCACCACGCCACCAAGGTACAAAAACAGAACTCCTCCCTTTGTCAAAAAAAAGAAGAAGAAGAAGAAGTTGAAGTCCTACAAGTAAATACATTAATATTGAATGTACATCAGCACAAAAAAGGGAAGCAAAAAATATCTAAATACTTACAGTTTTTATATGCCCTTTGCCCTTTACTTATGATCTACTAAGGTATTTGTACTTACAAAGTAATACAATGCTTTTATATACGATTATATACCTCATGTACGAATATATACGTATATACTGTCGTAACGTTCAGCTTTTTTGCTCATATGAAGCTTAAGCACTGTGGGAAAATTTCCCTCCCTCCATCCCCGGCATCACTTTATCCCTTCCCTTTCTCCCTTTTTCTCCCTCTCCCCCTGAAAATCTCCCTAATTCCTCCCTATAGCGTATGTGTAACCTTCTTCCTCTCATATTACCTTTTTCACTTCCTTATCTGAACCTTTTTTTTATCCCTCTGTTTTTTCCCCTCTTTTTTTATGATGCCTACCTTTCTTCTTTTTTTTAACCTTTCTTTTTTTATGTAAGAAGGGAAGAGAGGTATAGAGGGTGGGGAAAAAAAAGTGTGAGAAAGGGGAGGTTTGTCGTATTTTGTTCCGGATATTTCCCGGTGTCAGAGTCCGGTAAAAGAGGGATTTAACACCCTCTTAGGAACTAACAAAGAGCTAAAAATATGTAGAGCTACCTACGAGAGTTACCTTGAGAGTATACATGCTTGCCTTTGTAAGCGCTAGGTCGAAGGTTCCAGTACCGCTCGGGGCGGATTTTATCCTAAACAGATAAGGTTCGTTCTCGGAACGGCTTGCTTTCTCCTATCCTGTCTTCTTTTTCTCTTCGATTTCGGGACGATAAAACCTTTGTTGTTAGGTACAGTTTTCTCTATAAAAACTCTCTCTCTCTCTCTCTCTCTCTCTCTCTCTCTCTTTTAGATTACCTATTCTATCATTTTTTTTATTCACCTTGTATGCATAATATGTGTTTTTTATACATCACCTTAGCACAAAAAGTGCAAGTTTGTTCATAAAATAATGCATATCTTCGTACCCTACATATTTATTTATGTACATATTTTTCATGTAATATACCTAATGCACACTCCACATATTTATTAAGGTAAAAAAAAGAAGACAAAAGAAAAACATAGCTGTGAGCTTTAGAGAGATAAGAGTTTCCCAAATTAGGTTCTCACTTTTTTTGTCCCCGTATACAGGGTGTTTAAAAAAATGTAAATTTCAAATTCGTTTTTCCTTAAAGATTAAAAATTCAGAAGAAATATTGAAAAAAATTAGTATTTTTGAAGTTAAGGTTAAATAATTGAAAGATCCACCCTAAAAGTCACTTAAGTGCATTATTACGAATTCCCTAGAATTTCGTCAGTTTTCCATTTTATTCTTTTTGATCCATCCTGTATACACTCCACATATTATACACCAAGGTGTCATAAACCAGGGGGGGAGGGAGCAAACACTTTGAGATTTTTTTCCCCATTAATTAAGTTTTTATTCCCTTATTTTTTCTCCCTTTTTCCCTCGGTATTAGGGTACATATTTGGTAAGTAGGTATGCGAGATTGGAGACGTTATTAGTACGAGAAAAAAGTAAAAGCTTTTGGATAAAGTTCTTTATGTTACCTTTTATTCTACATATTACATATTCTACACACCTAGATATATGGCCTCTGTTGTCACAGTTCCTGGTTCCTCTCAAAATAAAATACCTAAATAAATCTTGTTTTCTTATGTTTCAGGTAAGAGATTGTTGACTTACTGTTCAGTATTCTAAACATCCGCACTATGTACATACCAGTTAATTCGGTAATAATTAAGCACCTACAACCTACGTAAGTAATTTATCCATTTATTGACAATAATTTATTTAAAAATTCACTTCAAAATTCATATATACGAAAGAATCATATTTGTATGAAGCTATGTCGACATTTGGTTTAGAACTTATTCAAAACTTGGCAGCCAATCAAAATGGTTCAAATGCTAATAAAATCACGGTTAAAATAGGGAAAAGTTTAAGAAAAATATCGTAGATTTTCCACCCACAAAAATCATTCTACATAGAAATTAGCTCCTCTTCAAGAAGGAAAAAAGAAGAGCAATTTGAAGATGAAGAAGAAGAAAAAAAAAAAAAAAAAAAAAAGAAGAAGAAGAAACACGCAAATCTCATTTTTTAGCAAAATATTGAATTTCTCAACAGTAAAAAAAAAAATAAAAAAAATCGCGGACTCCCCCAATCATTTTCACTTCATTCCTTGATTATTAACCTCTCCTCCCTGCCCCCTCCTTCTTCCCCTCCCCAAGAAAAGTTGAAAATTACCCCCCCAACACACACACAAGAGGGAAATTTTCTCAGAAAAATGGTACGCTCCCATTTCCAATCTACCCGGAAATTCCCTACGGGACTTTTTTTCCCTCGAAGTTACGTCTTTTTTCGAAAGAAGGGAGGGATGGAGGGAAGGAGGAGGGAAAAACATGGGAAAAGGGAGAGGTAAGAAAAGTCAAATAATTATTTCTTCTTGTTACCTAACCTCTCCTTCATGAGGGAGAGAAAAGTTAAAGTTTTTTTTTTTACCTTAGAAAAGAAGAAAAAAAAGTTTAAAATGACGATGATGGTTGGGACTTAAAAAATACCTACACCTACCTAGGTACCTACCTTACCCACTTTGAGGGAAAATAAATGTGTGATTGAGTAACTAGGTAGGTAGGTACGTAGGTAATTTAATTAGGCACATATATGTACCTACATATCTGCAGTACCTACCTACATACGTTCTTAAGCTACATGATGGAGCAGTTGCAAATGGGTAAAAATTATAAATAAATGGTCGATTCCTATGTAAAAAGTTGGGAAAAATCCAAATCCGAGGTCAAAACTCGGAAAAAATAACTGTAAAAGGTCGAAAATTCAATTTTTATTTTCTGTTCTAATGAAAGCGTTCAAAGATGTGTGACGTCAGACTTTACGCAGTTGTTTTTTCGTCCGCTTTAGGTAGCGTTAGTATGCAAGCACGCTTGCGGAGGAGCAGAAAGAAATTCGCAGAAACGTATGCGCACAAACACATTAATGTGTTGCCTGCGAGGGAGCTATTTCCTCCGCTAGGTAGCGTTAGTATGCAAGCAGGCAAGCACGCTTGTGGAGGAGCAGAAAGAAATGCGCAGAACGGCAGAAACGTATGCGCACAAACACAATAATGTGTTGCCTGCGAGGGAGCTTTGCTCGGGACATTTGATGTGACGTCATCGCCTACGGGAGCGTATACCGTGACGTTAAAGTTCACGATTTACCAGTATTTTTTAAATCGATTTATCTCGGGATCTAGAAGTCGTAGAAGAAAAAGAAAAATTCCGTTGGTCCTCATTTTTCCTGCTCTATGACTTTGAAACATCACCCAAGTAAGCGCAACTGTTCTATTCAGAAGAAGAAGAAGAAGAAGAAGAAGAAGAAGAAGAAGAAGAAGAAGTAGGAGGAATAAGAATGAAAAAGAAGAAGAAGAAGAAGAAGCCGAAGAGAAAAAAGTCCAAAGTACCTTTGAATTAAACTTCCAAGTTCTACCTAACTCTCTCCATAACAGTCTTGTCACAAGAATGAAGGGAAAGAGGTACCTACTCCGCCCACACAAGAAACAAAGTTCCTAAAGTAGCATTATTGAAATGAAGTTGTAACTATAACAGTCTGTTCTTTTAAGTTTTTATATACAAAGAAGAAAGAAAGAATTATAATAATGAAGTCATTTGTAAAAAAAAAAGACATAAAATATATGTACAGGTAAATAAAATAGAGATAGATAATATAATTATTATGTATAAAGCTTACTGCGCCAGTAATTTAGTCCTAAAAAGAAATGTCACATGTCTTCCAGAAATTATTGTCTTATAAAAAAGCACACCACAGAAAAACTTGAAAAACTTTTTGAAAGTTGCAGGTAGGTAGGTTTTATTTGTTTTTACCTACATTCTTGCGAACTATTTTGTGACTTTGTGTACGCTTTTTGGATTAGGGATATAAATATACACGACTTTATACAGGGTGGCCCTTTAAAATTCGTCAGAAGCTAGGTTTAGGTGTTTTAAAGAGACAAGATTTTCAAACGACCAACTTTAAAATTCAGATAAATTAAAATAGCTGGTCCGCACCCCTGTAAAAAAATAACTTTTTTTTATTTATTATTATTATTTTTTCATAAATCAAATGGGGATTTTATTTTATTTCTTTTTTTTTTAATACAAAATCATCGTATTACCTACTTTATTCAATTATCCAACTGTACCTACCAATGAGATTTAAAACTCGATCTACAATCTGTGTATTATGGTTTCATTTCCTCCTTCAAATAAAAGGATTTGATAATTCTACATTTTCAACTATAGCCTTTGAGGCCCTACCCTGAAGGGTTGTATACTTATTAGTTCTCGAAACACCCTGTATACGTAAAATAAATAAATATAGTTAATTATATATCTATAGACAAAAGGAGAAGGATAATTAAGCACGATTTTGTGCTGCACTAAAAGAGGGGGAGAGAAGGGGGAGAAGAAAAGTAGGAGAGGAAGTTAAGGGAGGGGAGGGAGAAGAAGAAAAGTAGGGGAAAGAGTTAAGGGAGGGGGAAAAGCTCTTGGTGGTGGCACTTTGGAGAGTGGTACCGTTGATTACGACATGAGAAGCGTTTTCTTATACATAAATAGGTACATAAAGACAGGTATATAACTATTTATTATATAACTAAATACATAGAAATAAGAAGGATAGGTACATAAGTACATTGTATGTAGGTAAGAACTATGAAATATCCAAGACGGAGAATGATTTGGCTTGCTTACCCCTTTACTTACCAGGAGAGGGGATTCAGCAAGTGTGTATAAGGCTGTACACACTGCTTGCACAAAAAAAAAAAAAAAAAAAAAAAAAAACCGAGACTTTTTCCCTTCTTTACTCCCTCTTATCCTACTCCCTTTCTATTACTGTCCTGTCCTTACCTTTCTATTTCTTCTCTTCTTTTCCATCCTGTTCTCTTTCGAATTTTCACTCCTATTCTCTCCCTTTTGATCCTCCTCTTCCTTTTCTCCTATTCCCTCCCCTTTGATCCTCCTCTTCCTTTTCTCCTTTTCACTCCTATTCCCTCCATCATTCTCCTCCTTCTTATGTCTTCTTTCAGTTTCTACCCCTCTAAAGATGCCTTCTGTCTTCCAATCCTCCATTTCTTGTTCGATCATGGACAAAATTCCAATAGTAAAATTAAAAGAATTGCCTAAATACCTAGCAAACTTGAGGCAAAATAACTGGCTCGGCTAATCTCACCTTCCTTACATCTCAGCTGGTGGCAAAAGAGGAAGCAAAACCGCCGACTTCCAAGCCCCCGCCCCCAGCCTAGCTGATGATTTTCGGGGGGGAAACGTGAACTCCTAACTCCTTGAGTGCAATTAACATTCTGGTATTTTCCTTTATAGTTTTTGACTGAAATATCTTCGAGAAGTCACGGTGTAGGAGGAGCGTGCCGTTATTTGGGTGGGTTTTGAAATTCTGACATGATTCTGATATGAATGACCTGTTTCACTCATTGTATTTGAAAGTTGGTCTTTCATGTCAACTGTCTACAAAGTAACAGGTAGGTACCAATATGATAATTTTCAAATATGGTCACAAATTTCTTCGTTCATCATCAATCTCTAAAGATCTTATCGGTGAAGCCTCTGATTTCTTGGAACCTTCTTCATTTTCCTAGATCTTCCTCTGTGTTTTTACTTTTAGGTTTTTAAAAGGAGTAAAAGGGTCATTAGAAATGATCAGGTTGATTAGTAAGCACTTTATCTTGTATATTTGCTCCTTTATCTCATCCTTCTCTTCTTCTTCTTCTTCTTTTTCTCCTCCTAATCCTTTTTTTCCTCCAACTACTCTTTTCTTCTTCCCTTTCTCCTCTTCCTCTTTCGTTTTTTTCCTCTCTTGCTTCTTCTTTTCCTCTTCCACCTCCTCCTCCTTCTTCTTCGCCCCTTTTTCTTCTCCTTTATCTGCTCTTCCTCATCGAGGAAATCTTTAATTTTCCCTTTTTTGATTCGCTCCACTGGAGTCGAATTTCTTTGATAAAAATCCCTCTAATTTACACTCGGGGGGAAACATTTACAAAAGGGAGAAAAAACAGGTGAGATGCATCCTTAGTGTGTGTGGTTTTTACCTCTTTTTTCCCCTTTCCCTATAAAATCTCCCTCCAATTCTCCCTCAATAAGAACTTTTACCATTCTTTCCCGAATTCTATCATTCTCTACTAGTGTTAGATCCATTTTACGTTGACCCCCTTTCCTTTTCGCCTTTTTTCCCTCTCCATCTTCTCATTACTTTTTAGTCCGTCCTTCCTTTATTATTACAATAGTAATAAAAAGGTATAAGGGACAATGTACCTTCTTTTCTTGCTTCTAAATACCTTCTTTTCCACCTTATTCTGTCTCCCTGAGCTGCTATCATATATCACGGGGAAAATTAGACTAAAGTAAAATTTATGTAGCGTAATAATGTGTGTTGTATGTATGAGGTGGAAATATTTTCAGAAGAAGCGACGAAGGAGTCAAAAAGAGTGTGTAATAATAAAAAAGTGGAAGAATTAGGAGGAGGAGGAAGAGGAGAAAGAAGATGGCTGGAAAGACGGAGTTGAAGAGAAAAATGATGAAGAAGGAAGAGGAGGAGGAGATGAGTAAGGCTGGTAGAAGTAAATACAGGACGGGACGTCAGGAAAAGAAATTAGAAGCTACAACGTATGAATTTTATTACATGGAACATACATGGATGGGAATGAACAAAGTAATTAAATTAAATTAATCCCAAGGACAAGGTAAACGTAGACTCAACAAATACCTAGATTGTGCCTGAAAACATGTGATGTGTTCCAATATTCTAGAGTGAAGGTACCTTAAAATTGTCAGTGAACCGAGATTTTGCTAGGTAAAAAATAATGGTCTCACAATTTTTACCATCAAATTTGATCAAAATCGAATACCTATAGAACCTAGACCGTTCGAGTTTTAAAGTGTAACAACAAAATCATTAATTGGAAAATCGCATGGAAAGAACTTCAATTCAATTCAATTCAATTCAATTAAATTTATTTTTATTGTACATAATATGACATCAAAAATACATTTCAATGAATACAATTGTACAACGTCATTGTACAACTTGAGGACCTATTGCCTCGATCAATCAGCCCCTACAACAAATTCTTTCAAATATAGGATTGACGAATTCATCTCTTCTAATCCTCTGAAATAACTTAACATAACCTCACTTTATACTCACTTGATCTGGGCATAATAAGTATTTTTCTTTTGCCCTTACAAGATTAATTATTATTATTATTATTAATCGAGGTATTGAAGAGTTATTAGGCGCTTTTTGAAGGAAACGCTAGGCAAACGAAAGAGAAAACTTGAACCCTTCCTTGCCCGTCTTAACCATCGTCATCAGTTTTTCGTTAATTACACAAACACGAAACCTCCTTTCCCTTTTTCCCTCTCATTTGTTCCCTTTTATGCTACTTTTTCCCCTTTTCCCTCTAATTTGTTCCCTTTTATGCTACTTGTTCCCCTTTTCCCTCTCATTTGTTCCCTTTTATGCTACTTGTTCCCCTTTTCCCTCTCATTTGTTCCCTTTTATGCTACTTTTCCCCCTTTTCCCTCTCATTTGTTCCCTTTTATGCTACTTTTTCCCCTTTTCCCTCTCATTTGTTCCCTTTTATGCTACTTGTTCCATTTTGTACTTTTTTTCTAGAAGATTGGCGGTACTTCCTCTACTTTTCTATATTCTAGGAATCTGGAAAATTCCTTTTGGTAAGAGGTATCTTGACAGAAAACATTTGAACAAAAAGCCAAGTGCCGGCATCAATGCCTGAGGTATCTTGAATATAGGAGAAAAGCTTTGAGAAGCTTGGTCTAATCCATTGCCTTGAGTTGGGACCAAAGGGCACTCAAGGCAATTTAGAGCTCAAAATAAATTATAAATAAATTTATTAAAAAAAGAGGTGAAAACTAAATTTAAGTAACTGTTCACGCCATGTGACCAGTCTTAATTTAAATTCCCTCCAAACCTATAAAATCTGTCATAATATGATTATTAATTTTGACACCTCTTTGTATGACATCTCATTGCAAGGAGGTATCTAGTTGTAAAAGTAAACAATAACCTCAGAATGTTTCCCTCAGCATACATGATGGAATCATTCTGGGGACCTTTTCTCTCTCTCTCCCTCTATTTGACCCTTTTTTTCTCCCTCTCTCTCTCTCTCCTCCCCTTTAAATTCTCCCTCTCTTTCTCCCCCGTGATAAAAATTCCATCACAACTGTATTTATATCCCTTTTTTTTTCCAGAGAGAGAAAACTTTTCGTTTTGTCATTTTCCAAAGAGAAAAAAGAATTAAGTCGAAAATGTGATTATTGTGTTCTCTTTGGCCTCTCTCTCTCTCTCTCTCTCTCTCTCTCTCTCTCTCTCTCTCTTTGTCTTTCTCCCTCCCTCTCGCTTTTCTATCCTCCTCTATCTCTCAGTCTTTAATACAACTATCGCTTTTTTTCCGAGTCCATCCTTTTCCCTCACACATCTTTATGTGTGTGTGTCCATCTCTCTCTCTCTTGCTCTCTTCCTCTCTCTCTCTCCTTATTCTATTCCTTTCCAACACATTTGCTGAGATTGAACCCACGCACTCCTGATTTCAAGACGAGCGTCTTGGCCACTACGCCACCGAGGCAGACACCACAGAACTCCTCCCTTTGTAAAAAAAAGAAGAAGAAGGGAAAAGAAGAAGAAGAAGAAGAAGAAGAAGAAGAAGAAGAAGAAGAAGAAGAAGAAGAAGAAGAAGAAGAAGAAGAAGAAGTACAAGAAGAAGAAGAAGAAGAAGAAGAAGAAGAAGAAGAAGAAGAAGAAGAAGAAGAAGAAGAAGAAGAAGAAGAAGAAGTACTCAATTGAATTGAATTGAAACATGGTAACATTTTAGAACGGAAGAAGAAGAAGAAGAAGAAGAAGAAAAAAGATGAAGTCCTACAAGTAAATACATTAATGTTGAATGTACATCAGCACAAAAAAGGGAAGCAAAAATACCTACTTACAGTTTTCATATGCCCTTTACTTATTATCTACTAAGCCTTAGTTACCTAAGGCTTAGTAGATCATAAGTAACTAAGGTATTTGTACTTACAAAGTAATACAATGCTTTCATCTACGATTATATACCTATGTACGAATATATACTGTCATAAAGCTCAGCTTTTTTGCTCATATGAAGCTTAAGCACTGTGGGAAAATTTCCCTCCCTCCCTCCCCGGCATCACTTTATCCCTTCCCTTTCTCCCTTTTTCTCCCTTTCTCCCTTTTTCTCCCTCTCCCCCTGAAAATCTCCCTAATTCCTCCCTATAGCGTATGTGTAACCTTCTTCCTCTCATATTAGAAATCGAGTAACAAGCAATGGATAAGTGGAGATGTCAAAATTACTTCTTTTCGAACCAAGCAATGTGCTAGTGGAGCTGCCAAATTTACGTCTTTTCAAATCGAGTAACAAGCAATGGATTAGTGGAGATGTCAAAATTACTTCTTCTAAAATTGAGTAAAGAGTAATCGATTATCTAGTGGAGATATCAAAATTCCTTATTTTCAAATCGAGTAACAAGCAATGGATTAGTAGAGATGTCAAAATTACTTCTTTTCGAACCAAGCAATGTGCTAGTGGAGCTGCAAGATTTACTTCTTTTCAAATCGAGTAACAAGCAATGGATTAGTGGAGATGTCAAAATTACTTCTTCTAAAATTGAGTAAACAGTAATCGATTATTTATCTAGTGGAGATATCAAAATTCCTTATGCCAGCCTAGTTAGCTTAGTTGGTAGTGCGTCTGCCTTGTAAGCGCTAGGCCGCGGGTTCGATTCCCGCCCGGGGCTTATCCCTCTGTTTTTTCCCCTCTTTTTTATACCTACCTTTCTTCTTTTTTTTTAACCTTTTTTTTATGTAAGAAGGGAAGAGAGGTATAGAGGGTGGGAAAAAAAAGTGTGAGACCGGGGAACTTTGTCGTATTTTGTTCCGGATATTTCCCGGTGTCAGAGCCCGGTAAAAGAGGGATTTAACACCCTGTTTGGAACTAACAAAGAGCTAAAAATATGTAGAGCTACCTACGAGAGTTACCTTGAGAGGTTACATGCTTGCCTTTGTATGCGCTAGGTTGAAGGTTCTAGTCCCGCTCGGGGCGGATTTTATCCTGAACAGATAAGGTTCGTTCTCGGAACGGCTTGCTTTCTTCTATCCTGTCTTCCTTCTCTCTTCGATTGCGGGACGATAAAACCTTTGTTGTTAGGTGTTGCTCTCTCTCTCTCTCTCTCTCTCTCTCTCTCTTTTACAATATTCTATCATTTTTTTTATATATTATGTTTACCTTGTATGCATAATATTATGTGTGTTTTTTGTACCTACATCACCTTAGCACTAAAAGTGCAAGTTTGTTCATAAAATAATGCATAATATCTTCGTACCCTACATATTTATTTATGTACATATTTTTCATATAATATACCTAATGCACACTCCACATATTTATTAAGGTAAAAAAAAAAGAAGACAAAAGAAAAACATAGCTGTGAGCTTTGGAGAGATAAGAGGTTCCCAAATTAAGTTCTGACTTTTTTTTGTCCCCGTATACAGGGTGTTTAAAAAAATGTAAATTTCAAATTCATTTTTACATCATAAAGATAAAAATTCAGAAGAAATATTGAAAAAAAAAAAAATAAAAAAAAAAAAATAGTGTTTTTGAAGTTAAGGTTGAATAATTGAAAGATACTATAAATAAGTTTTGTGGTAATTTTGGTGGAATGAACAAAGTAATTAAATTAAATTAATCCCAAGGACAAGGTAAACGTAGACTCTTAACAAATACCTAATATAGATTGTGCCTGAAACCATGTGATGTGTTCCAAAATTCTAGAGTGAAGGTACCTTAAAATTGTCAGTGAACCGAGATTTTGCTAGGTAAAAAATAATGGTCTCACAATTTTTACCATCAAATTTGATCAAAATCGAATACCTATAGAACCTAGACCGTTCGAGTTTTAAAGTGTAACAACAAAATCATTAATTGGAAAATCGCACGGAAAGAACTTGTGGACCCTCGATCAAATCGAGGCATTGAAGAGTTATTAGGCGCTTTTTGAAGGAAACGCTAGGCAAACGAAAGAGAAAACTTGAACCCTTCCTTGCCCGTCTATAACCATCGTCATCAGTTTTTCGTTAATTACACAAACACGAAACCTCCTTCCCCTTTTTCCCTCTCATTTCTTCCCTTTTATGCTACTTTTTCCCTTTTTCCCTCTCATTATTTTGTTCCCTTTTATGCTACTTTTTCCCCTTTTCCCTCTAATTTGTTCCCTTTTATGCTACTTTTTCCCCTTTTCCCTCT